>NC_084758.1:27333193-27343193 GCF_033978785.1 Entelurus aequoreus
CTTTTATGAATTTATTATGGCTCTACTGAAAATGTGAGCAAATGTGCTGGGTCAAAAGTATACATACAGCAATGTTAATATTTGCTTACATGTCCCTTGGCAAGTTTCACTGCAATAAGGCGCTTTTGGTAGCCATCCACAAGCTTCTGCTTGAATTTTTGACCACTCCTCTTGACAAAATTGGTGCAGTTCAGCTAAATGTGTTGGTTTTCTGACATGGACTTGTTTCTTCAGCATTGTCCACACGTTTAAATCAGGACTTTGGGAAGGCCATTCTAAAACCTTAATTGTAGCCTGATTTAGCCATTCCTTCACCACTTTTGACGTGTGTTTGGGGTCATTGTCCTGTTGGAACACCCAACTGCGCCCAAGACCCAACCTCCGGGCTGATGATTTTAGGTTGTCCTGAAGAATTTGAAGGTAATCCTCCTTTTTAATTGTCCCATTTACTCTCTGTAAAGCACCAGTTCTATTGGCAGCAAAACAGGCCCAGAGCATAATACTACCACCACCATGCTTGACGGTAGGATTGATGTTCTTGGGATTAATGGCCTCACCTTTTCTCCTCCAAAAATTTTGCTGGGTATTGTGGCCAAACAGCTCAATTTTTGTTTCATCTGACATCACATGGACAAAGATAAGACCTTCTGGAAGAAAGTTCTGAAGCAATTAGTAAATCAGAGGCTTCTCAGAGGGTGAGATAACTCCTGGAAATGACTGGCTTTTAATGACAAAAGGTATACATGTGTGTCCAAGTTAAAGGAAACAGCAGGCTGTCTTCTTTTAATAGATTTTTTACAATCTTTGGCAAGCTAGGTAATGTTTGCTGTAGTCTGGAACAACATGGCACACAATGCTGAAATGCATTAATGTGTCATGAGACATGCAAAACTAAATTATATACAAAGAGGATAAAAGTAAAGGACATTAAATCAGTTTAAATATACCTACAAATGAGGAATAATGATGCAATAGGTAATCTAAATAGCATGTTAGCATTGATTAGCTTGCAGTCGTGCTCTGACTAAATGTGCTTGATTTAAAGCGCACCTTTGTGCATTCACGCACAGCATGAAACTTTTGGTGGACAAAATGAGATGGGATCAACGGTGATGGGTCAAATGCAGAGAATAATTTCACCACACCTAGTGTGTGTGTGACAATCATCCATACTTTAACTTTAAATCACCAAAATATGATTCCCGAGCGTGGCCACCACTGCTGCTCACTGCTCCCCTCACCTCCCAGGGGGTGG
The DNA here is from genome assembly GCF_033978785.1 of Entelurus aequoreus. Classification (NCBI taxonomy): domain Eukaryota; kingdom Metazoa; phylum Chordata; class Actinopteri; order Syngnathiformes; family Syngnathidae; genus Entelurus; species Entelurus aequoreus. The sequence goes on from NC_084758.1 coordinate 27,334,449, forward strand.
AACAAGGGAATGGGTCACATGCAGAGGGTAATTTTCATCACATCTAATGTGTGTGTGACTATCAGTGGTACTTTAACTTTAAACAAACGTTTGCATTCGTTTGTATTTCCCCCCCCATCTTTTTCCATTTTCAATCCTTTTTTAAAAATGCTCCAGGGAGCCACTAGGGCGGCACTAAAGAGCCGCGGGTCGCTTACCCCCGGGATAGACAGAACAGGAACGCTGATTGGTCACCACTAAGGCAGCGCCCCGTAATAGGTGTGTTAGAATAATTCTATCTAAGTTATCACAAAACTTTGTGTTACATTGAGTTTAGCTCGCCCGGCGTGAAGACACAAGCTGTCTTTGATCCTACCAAGAAGAAGGCTTGTAAAACTCCACTGTGTAGGATGGGAAGCAACATGAAGGTGTTCTGTTTCTTTGATGTATTGTAAAAAAACAGAAAGATTTTGTCTTGACCCGAGAACTACAAAGCAGGACCAGACTCCCCTCCAGGCGACCTTTTCTTTGAACTGTTTTGTAATCAAAGGCGATGGCTGTTTACGACCCCCCTCCCTTAGAAACAGCTGCTGCCATGTAATCAGGGAAAGTCCAAATACAAGAGGAGGCGTACAATCTTACGTCAGAGCGTGGTGAGACTGCACAAGAGTACAGCCTGGATGTTTCTCCTCAGTTGAACCAAATTTAATGCTGTCTCTGTTTAATTCCTGGCTTCTTGTCTTGTTTAATAGATGTCATCAGTTTTTGACCCTGACAAGGTGGATGCGGCGGGGAAGAGGAAGAGTAAACAAAAATAAGTTGATCCCACACAAGGCTCCTATGGGAGGGGGGCCCAGTTTGGGGCCAGGAAAAAAACAACTTGATAGCCACGATCAGCACATGTGCACAAAGGACACCGAATCCCCGAGACATTTGCTGGAGAAAAACAAAATGATCAAGCTTTCAGCTCCCACGCCGTAGTTGGCAGAGCGCCAAGCCGCATTTCAAGATGCGGTATTACGTCCACGAGGACGCAACATCAAAAGCGAGCGTTTGAGCACCTCTTCTGTCAAAAGTGGAGGGAGGTTTTCCTCATGTTTCAACAGGCTTCACAAACATATTACGTTCAGAGCATCATTACAAAATACATCTGTGAAGCAAGGAATAAGAACATTTTGCAGCGGCTAGTAAGTCTTGTGAAAAGAGCTTTTCAAACTTTCAAACAGGACCTCCTACAAAGCCTGTAGCAAATGATAGAGCTTAATACCTATTACAGAATTTTGGACGGAGCTCAGTCACCGCGGGCGAACGCCATCAAGCACGCCGTGACGGCTGCTGAAAACGAACAGATTGACAAACGTTCATCTCGCCACAGACGGGGGGGTTGGGGGGGGTGGGGGGTGGGGCCTCCTCGCCATCTCTGCGTCGGCTCTGCTGGGATGAGTCATCTGTTTGCGCTGAATATTTGCACCTGCGCTACGCCGCGCGGCCTGTTGGCGGGGATGTGGCACAAAAAGCACATGAAACGGACCCGGGCTGCGTACGTCCTTCCACGTGGGCGGGGTTCTCGCTTTCACGGTCGGATCATTATCCAGGAAGGAGAAGGTTGAAGGTATCGCTTGGTGTTGGAGGTGACAAGGTACATGGCACTGTGTCACGAGACGACATGGTCCTTGTTACCTCCGTCATCAAGAAAATGAAAAAAACCAAGACCAAAAACCGAAATGGCAAATTAAATATAATATGCCAATTATTGCTAACATTGCATTTATGGCAGGGGTGTCCAAACTTTTTCCACTGAGGGCCGCACACGGAAAAATGAAAGCATGCGGGGGCCGTTTTGATATTTTTCATTTTCAAACCATAACAAAATATATGGATTTTTTTTTTCTTTTACCTTTAGGGCGCCCGGGGACCATAAAGGGTCTCCGTCGTTAACGTTTTACAAATAAGTCAAATTATTATTTACATTTTTTATGTAGCGCTTACAGTAAATCTCTATATCAACTTAGTTTAGTTTATTATTTCTTCGGTCAGTGGTCAACAAAATAAACAAACAGTTTTACATAAACAAACAGTTGTGATAATAATAATAATAATAATAATAATAATAATAATACCTGGGATTTATATAGCGCTTTTCTAAGTACCCAAAGTCGCTTTATATGTATCCATCCATCATTCATTCACACCTGGTGGTGGTAAGCTACTTTCATAGCCACAGCTGCATAAATTGAACATAAATGTTGCAGACCGAAAGGGTTTAGGCCAGACCTTGGCAAATTAAGGCCTGGGGGCCACATGCGGCCCGTTAAGCTTTTCAATCTGGCCCGCCGGACATTCCCAAATATTTTTTTTAGATTTTTAAGATGGAAAGTGTAGATGCCATTATGATGTGCACTCATGTTTTCTAATGACCGTAAGTCTTTAACTATACTAAGTCTTTCAATGGTTGGAATCTGCGCTTTTGGATGATGTACTAGTTACTATGGTAATCTAATTAGTTACTATGGTAATCTAATTAGTTACTATGGTAATCTAATTAGTTACTATGGTAATCTAAGTCACAGCAGCTCAGACGAGTGTAGGGTGGGAAGCGTTTCCACAGACGCGGAAGGAGATTTTCACAACAAAGTTGTAGAGCTTAGTGATATATCAGATTGTAGGTGGGTTTATTTTGTACCCTTCGCGTTCATATTTCACTGTTTGTTGCGTTTTTGTTGCGTTTCACTTGATTGTAAAATGTGTCGATCGAAAAGGGGGTGTGACGTTCACATTTTGTCAATATTCAGTGTTGTATCCTTCATATAAAAATGTAAAATTCCATTCCGTTTTTTAAGGCGGTCTGTCATGATGTTTTTAGCATTCAATCAGACATTATTGTGAGGTTTTGTATTAGTGTTCCTAAAAATAGATATACCGGCCCCCGAGTCAAAATAATTGCCCAGGCCTGGTTTAGGCTGAAGTTGAACACTTATTGCGCCTAACCCTATAAACAATGTCGAATACAGGATGAGCTTCCAAAAAATATGACATTTCCTTTGCACAACATATTATAAATACACCTTGTACACAACATAAACACTGTTCAATTATATACACACAGTAAAGACATGTGAAATTTTTGGTCATTTCCGAACGTGTGCATGAACAAGGGAACAGTTATTATTGTATGTAGCTTATAAACAAGAAGAAGGTTTTAGCACATCAACATTGAATCAGTAACAGCCCTTTGCAATCATTAATACCATAAAATGGCCAACTCTCATTTTTCGGACACAACAAATGCTTAAATAATATCCAACATGTATCGTTACAATAACCATGGATAGAAGTATTTGTCAGATCTTACAAGTAGTATTTAGTTTGGACAGATGAAGCCTCCTACTAATTTTAGCTCACAGCTGTGATGTCAAGATCGATTTCCGCTGCTGATGGCATCATAGGAGTACAAATGAACTGAGTCCTCTTCAGTTTATCCCAGTTGTACACATAATACAAAGTGGAAAATGTTAAAGCCACACGTTTTAGTTTAGTTTTTGACGGGGACTACTGACTTCCTCTTCTTAAAAGGGAAAGGATTTGATTGACTGTCATTCGTAACTAACCCACACTCCTCTTTCAATGTACGCAATGTGGGGTGACCGGCTGCAATGGATGTCGACTGGGTAGAGTTAGTGAATTGTTAAATTGATATTGACCAACAGATAGTTAGCATCATCCTCTCAGGCTTGTCACTGACAGGTTGGTTATGTTTTAGTTTTTTATGTTTTATTTCCTGTCAGCGCTCTTGCTTTGGTTCAGTTTCCTGTTTGTCTCCCTGAGCGCTGTTTCCCCTCACCTGCGGCTGATTGGCAGCCCGGCCACACCTGGTGTCAATCAGCCGGCTGCTATTTATACCTGCCTCGCCCTCCAGTCAGGGCTGGAGTCTTGTTAGCTGGTTCCTGTTTGCTGTATCCTGTATGCTGCTAGCTGTCTCCTGGTTCCTCGTATTTTGTATGCTGGTTCCTGGTTCATGTTTTCCCTGCATTTTGGACATTACAATTGTCAGGTTCAAACACTGATGACATCTATTAAACAGACAAAGAAGCAAGGAATTAAACAGAGACAGAATTAAATTTGGCTCAATGAGGAGAAACGCGTAGACCTGTACCCTTGTACACTGTCCCGCCACGCTCTGACAAAAGATTGTACGCCTCCTCTTTTATTTGGACTTTCCCTGATTACATAGCAACAGCTGTTTCTAAAGGAAGGGGGGATCGTAAACAGCCGTCGCCTTTGGTTACAAAACAGTTCAAGGAAAAGGTGCCTGGAGGGCTTTGTATTGTAATCCTTTGGATTACAATACATCAAAGAAACCGACACCTTCATGTCTCTTCCCATCCTACACAGTGGAGTTTTACAAGCCTTTTGATTGGTAAGATCAAGGACAGCTTTTGTCTGCTCGCCGGGAACTCATGGAAACACAAAGTTTTGTGATAACTTAGATACAATTATTCTGACATGTATCATGTTTCTTGCATCAAGCCTGCCATACCTGCATCTTGGGGTTCATCACCAACACTTCCTGACACATCCAGTCCAAAACTCTAGGGGTTGGTGAGTTTCCAGAATGCCTAGTATGGTGTGCTTAAAATGTGAAGGCCTGACTTTACCCGGTTATGCCGAAGTTGCTGAGGATTTTTAAATTAAAATGGCACGGTGCCATTTATGGTAGGTTTGACAGGTTGAAGGCAAGAAGCGATGAGAAAGAGATGTCTGTTGTTGCAATAATTGGGAAAAGGAAGAACTCCAAGATAAGTCAATATGGAGTGTCAGCTTTTTTCAGCCTCTAAACATGTCAAGTTGATGACAAAGAGCTCAATTTGAGCTTCATTCTCACAAGCGTGTCGAATGACTCATTCAGATGAAGTAGTATCCCGATCCTTCAGTAAGCTGAAATAATAACTTGTCTGTCAAAAGGTTCATTTCGGGACCACTCTCGCCTAGAATAACCGCCGTGACATCACCCAACCTTGGCTTTGATTTCCCAGCATCTCGGTCGGATGACAACTGGTTGAATTTCCCTGGCGAGGGCGCAACCCGACATCTGAGCCTGGCCACCTGTTCTTGAACTCCATCCAAAATGGCCTCCCTCCTCAATAAGTCAGCCTCCAGCGTCGTCATGGCTGCATTCCCATAGGATGCAAAGTGTCTCCCTCTTCCTGGTACGCTTCTACCCCACACGGAGAGGAGCAAATGTTCCAGCATGTCAACCGCAGGCTGAGTTCTGTCACCCCTCCCCCGGTCCCGATTGCGGCTTTTTCGGAGGGTTGATAGATTCCCACGCTTTTATCTTCGCCATCGCTCAGCAGAGGAGGTGTGAGATGAAGCCAAGCTGGTATGATGTCCTTTATCTCACCATCATCAGCTTCACGCAGGCTGTCTCTGACTGGTAAACATTGCCTTTGCGGGCACCTTCTGGCCCACTTGGTGCACAGTCGCTGATAACAAACACATTTACTGGACCGATAACGACCTATGATAGTCCAGCAGTGACGTATCAGTGCTCTATGAATGACTCTGCCTTTGCAAAGACAGCGTTTACGGAGAGCGAGTTGTTGATCCTTCTCTAATGACCTATGATAGTCCAGAAGAGGCATATCAGTGCTCTATGAATGACCCTGCCTTTACAAAGACCGCTTTTAGAGAGAGTGAATGGTAGAATCCTGATTTAACTACTTATGATAGTCCAGAAGAGGCATATCAGTGCTCTATGAATGACTCTGCCTTTACAAAGACAGCTTTTACGGAGACCGACTGGTAGATCCCTGCTCTAATGACCTATGATAGTCCAGAAGTGACGTATCAAAGCTCTTTGAATGACCCTGCCTTTACAAAGACAGCTTTTAGGGAGAGTGAATGGTAGAATCCTAATTTAATGACCTATGAAAAGCCTGAAGTGACGTATCATAGCTCTATGAATAATTGTGTCTTTACAAAGACAGCTTTTACAGAGAGCGAATGGTAGAATCCTGCTCTGACGACCTAAGATAGTCCAGAAGTGTCGGATCAAAGCTCCATGAATGACCCTGCCTTTACAAAGACTGCTTTTACAGAGAGCAAATGGTACAATCCTGCTCTAACGACCTATGATAGTCCAGAGGTGACGTAACTTAGCTCTATGAATGACTGTGTCTTTACAAAACAGCTTTTACAGAGAGCGAATGGTAGAATCCTGCTCTAACGACCTATGATTGTCCAAAAGTAACGTATCGTAGTTCTATGAATGATTGTGTCTTTACAAAGACAGCTTTTACGGAGAGAGAACGGTAGAATCCTGCTCTTACGACCTTCAGAAGTGACGTATCATAGCTCGATGAATGATTGTGTCTTTAACGACCTATGATAGTCCAAAAGTAACGTATCGTAGTTCTATGAATGATTGTGTCTTTACAAAGACAGCTTTTACCGAGAGAGAACAGTAGAATCCTGCTCTTACGACCTTAAGAAGTGACGTATCATAGCTCGATGAATGATTGTGTCTTTACAAAGACAGCTTTTAGGGAGAGTGAATGGTAGAATCCTGCTCTAACGACCTATGATATGCTGCACAGTCGCTGATAACAAACACATTTACTGAACCAATAACGACCTATTATGGTCCAGCAGTGACGTATCATAGTTCTATGAATGACTCTGCCTTTACAAAAACAGCTTTTACGGAGAGCGAATGGTAGAATCCTGCTCTAACGACCTATGATAGTCCAGAAGTGACGTATCAAAGCTTTATGAATGACCCTGCCTTTACAAAGACATCTTTTAGGGAAAGTGAATATTATAATCCTGCTTTAACGACCTATGATATTCCTGAAGTGACATATCATAGCTCTATGAATAATTGTCTTTATAAAGACAGCTTTTACGGAGAGCGAGTGATAGTCTCCTCCTCTAACGACCTTTGATAGTCCAGTTGCTGATAACAAACACATTTACTGTACCAATAACGATATATGATAGTCCAGAAGTGACGTTTTAGTGCTCTATGAATGACTTTGCCTTTGCAAAGACAACTTTTACGTAGAGCGAATGGTAGAATCCTGCTCTAACGACCTATGATAGTCCAGGGATAATGTATCATAGTTCTATGAATTATTGTGTTTTTAAAAAACAGCTTTTACTGAGAGCGAGTGGTAAAATCCTGCTCTAAAGACCTATGATAGTCCAGGATTGATGTATCAAAGCTCTATGAATAATTGTCTTTACAAAGACAGCTTTTACGGAGAGCGAGTGATAGTCTCCTCCTCTAACGACCTTTGATAGTCCAGTTGCTGATAACAAACACATTTACTGTACCAATAACGACATATGATAGTCCAGAAGTGACGTTTCAGTGCTCTATGAATGACTTTGCTCTATGAATCAGTGTGTGAATGTGTGTGTGAATGGGTGAATGTGGAAATAGTATCAAAGCACTTTGAGTTCCTTAAAAAAGGTAGGAAAGCACTATACAAGTACAACCCATTTACCATTTACCATTTATGAATGACTCTACCTTTACAAAGACAACTTTTACGGAGAACGAATGGTAGAATCCTGCTCTAACGACCTATGATAGTCCAGCAGTGACGTATCAGAGCTGTATGAATGACTCTACCTTTACAAAGACAACTTTTACAGAGAGCGAGTGGTAGAATCCTGCTATGACGACCTATGATAGTCCAGGGGTAATGTATCATAGCTCTATGAATGATTGTGCTTTTACAAAAACAGCTTTTACGGACAGAGAGTGGTAAAATCCTGCTCTTACGACCTATGATAGTCCAGAGGGGACGTATCAGAGCCCTATGAATGACTACCTTTACAAAGACAACTTTTACGGAGAGGGAATGGTAGAATCCTGCTCTGACGACCTATGATAGTCCAGCAGTGATGTATCAAAGCTTTATGAATGACCCTGCCTTTACAAAGACAACTTTTACGGAGAACGAATGGTAGAATCCTGCTCTAACGACCTATGATAGTCCAGAAGTGGCGTATCAGAGCTGTATGAATGACTCTACCTTTACAAAGACAATTTTTACGGAGAGCGAGTGGTAGAATCCTGCTCTGACGACCTATGATAGTCCAGGGGTAATGTATCATAGCTCTATGAATGATTGTGCTTTTACAAAAACAGCTTTTACGGACAGCGAGTGGTAAAATCCTGCTCTTACGACCTATGATAGTCCAGAGGTGACGTATCAGAGCTCTATGAATGACCCTACCTTTACAAAGACAACTTTTATGGAGAGGGAATGGTAGAATCCTGCTCTAAAGACCTATGATAGGCTGCACGCTCGCTGATAACAAACACATTTAGGAAACCAGGAACCAAAATTGCCTGCGCCCCCGAACCCTAACATGGTTCTCTTGTGAGGTCGGTGCTGTTCACCGTCCTACTCGTTAAAAGGAGTCAACAGCTTCCTGCGCAGGTCAGGAATGAAATCCTTTTTCAGTCTGCCTTGAGGTGGGCGTCCTGCGCTGAGCTAATGAACGCGTTGTTCTTCCTCCTCCTAATCCTCCTGGCGTCCCCGCCGCTCGTCATATGCCCAATGTCCTGAAGAGAGCCCGGGTCACGCGTGGCTCCGACTTCTGTGCTTTGATTCCTGCCGGGCCCGGCCATGCTGAAAAAAGCCGCCGTGACGGCGTGTGATTCCGCGGGCTAGAACACTCTGCTACTTGGAGGGCCATGTGGACGAGGGGAGGTGGCCGAAGCGGGTGGTCCGGGCTCCATAATGCTGCCGC
>NC_084758.1:27350693-27355693 GCF_033978785.1 Entelurus aequoreus
TATAACTACAAACTTAACCAATGCAAAGACGGTAGATTTAAAAATACAACAAATGTAGAAACACACATTTTTACAATGGAGTTAAAGGTGCGCATTGTGCCGTCAAACAATTGCAAGCGCTGCACGAAACTCTTACTACAAAGATGATAGTCATGTTGACTTAAGTCTTCGCATCTTACAGTTTATTATTTTATCCGTTGAGTGGATATTTGACAGTGAAAGAAGGTATTGACCGTCGTTTCAGCATCAGTCTGCCGCCATCTGCTGCCAGCCACAATTGGAGCAGCTGATTGCTTGCACCTGCACTGATTGGAGTAGCAGCAGGGCGCTTAAAATCAGCTGACTTGTCATCTTAAAACAGTGTCATGTGTGGCGTGGTTTACACTTGAATTGCTATTGCGACACCCAGTGGAGAAATTTAGAACAGCAGTTTTTTTTTTTTATCATAAAAAAATTGTAGCTCATTTTTATGCTTGGCAAGCTCATATTAAGGGCTGCAGGCCAGATCATAATAATAATAATAGATTTGTTTTGTAAAAAGTACTTTACATTGAGCAAACAACCTCAAAGTGCTACAGTGTATTAAAAACTAATAAAAAGATGATACAAATAAATACAAAATAAAAACAAGAACAGGCTTATAGCTAGAACTAGTTTGCATATATCTAAAAAAAAAGGCTTTTTTTTTTAAAAGAAGGGTTTTTAAGCTTTTTTTAAAAGCATCCACAGTCTGTGGTGCCCTCAGGTGGTCAGGGAGAGCGTTCCACAGACTGGGAGCGGCGGAGTAGAAAGCCCGGTCTCCCATTGTTCGTAGCTTTGTCCTCGGAGGTTGGAGGAGGTTAGCCTGTCCAGAGCGTGTGGAGGATTTGGGGGTGAGTAGTTCTTTGAGGTAGAGGGGGGCATTTCCATGGAGGCACTGGTGGGTTAGTAGGTAGACTTTGTATTCAAACCTGTTCAGGGCCCCGGGCCGCACGTTTGACACCCCTGCATTAAAACACCTGCAGTTGGAGAAACCACATATATGCGTTGTTTACCCAACAGAGTTCGGTGGGAACGTGTGTGTGACTTCCCCCGAAGCATCAACTTTTCTTGCCTCTGTGTCGGCGAACAGTTTTCACTTACGACGGGCTTGTTTTACCCGCGGAGCATTTAAGACTTTATTTCGGGGGAGGATTCAATATTCTGGCCGGATTTTCGGGACGTCTCCCTGCCGGCAAGCGTCTGAGCTCGGGTGACAGCTCGGGGAGAAATGATTCACGGACCCAGAGGCGGGTTCTGAGCTTTCAAAGGAAGAATATGCTGCCCACAGCCTGCTTTAGTCTGGGCTTTCTATACGGCTCTGGTGGCACTGCCAGGACACACACACACACACACACACACACATCTTGCGGCAGTTCTCTCTGTAGTGTTTTGCTTTCTAAGTGTTGCAATTGTCAAGTTGCCAAACATCAAGTCGTAGCCTGAAATGCAGTGAATCTAAAATGAAAGGCTGTGTGTTTGTTTAGAGTTGTTCTTGCAGCCCTCTCTCCTACACAAACATCACGCACACACTTGACTTTCTTCCTTTTTCACTTTTGAAATAAAACAAGTCTTACTAAAAAAAAGACAGTGTTAAATTCCCCGCCCACCTGCCTTTAGCTCATTTGCTTGTCCCACCATATCACACACAGGCACGATCTAAAGTTTACATACACTTGTAAAGAACATGATGTCGTGGCTGTCTTGAGTTTCCAATCATTTCTACAACTCTTATTTTTTTGTGATAGAGTGATTGGAGCACATACTTGTTAGTCACAAAGAACATTCATGAAGTTTGGTTCTTTTATGAATTTATTATGGCTCTACTGAACATGTAGTACACAAAGTATACATACAGCAATGTTAATATTTACTTACATGTCCTTTGGCAAGTTTCACTGCAATAAGGCACTTTTGGTAGCCATCCACAAGCTTCTGCTTGAATTTTTGACCACTCCTCTTGACAAAATTGGTGCAGTTCAGCTAAATGTGTTGGTTTTCTGACATGGACTTGTTTCTTCAGCATTGTCCACACGTTTAAGTCAGGACTTTGGGAAGGCCATTCTAAAACCTTCATTCTAGCCCAGGGGTCACCAACCTTTTTGAACCAAGAGCTACTTCTTGGGTACTGATTAATGCGAAGGGCTACCAGTTTGATACACACTTAAATAAATTGCCAGAAATAGCCAATTTGCTCAATTTACCTTTAACTCTATGTTATTATTAATAATTAATGATATTTACACTGAATTGAACGGTTTAGAAGAGGAGAAAACATGAACAAAATGACAATTAAATTTTGAAACATAGTTTATCTTCAATTTCGACTCTTTAAAATTCAAAATTCAACCGAAAAAAAGAAGAGAAAAACTAGCTAATTCGAATGTTTTTGAAAAAATTAAAAAAATAATTTATGGAACATCATTAGAAATTTTTCCTGATTAAGATTAATTTTAGAATTTTGATGACATGTTTTAAATAGGTTAAAATCCAATATGCACTTTGTTAGAATATATAACAAATTGGACCAAGCTATATTTCTAACAAAGACAAATAATTATTTCTTCTAGATTTTCCAAAACAAAAATTTTAAAATAATTTCAAAAGACTTTGAAATAAGATTTAAATTTGATTCTACAGATTTTCTAGATTTTCCAGAATATTTTTTTTGAATTTTAATCATAAGTTTGAAGAAATATTTCACAAATATTGTCCGTCGAAAAAACAGAAGCTAAAATGAAGAATTAAATTAAAATTTATTTATTATTCTTTACATTAAAAATAAATTTACTTGAACATTGATTTAAATTGTCAGGAAAGAAGAGGAAGGAATTTAAAAGGTAAAAAGGTATATGTGTTTAAAAATCCTAAAATCATTTTTAAGGTTGTATTTTTTCTCTAAAATTGTCTTTCTGAAAGTTATAAGAAGCGAAGTAAAAAAATTAATGAAATTATGTAAACAAGTGAAGACCAAGTCTTTAAAATGTTTTCTTGGATTTTCAAATTCTATTTGAGTTTTGTCTCTCTTAGAATTAAAATGTCGGGCAAAGCGAGACCAGCTTGCTAGTAAATAAATACAATTTAAAAAATAGAGGCAGCTCACTGGTAAGTGCTGCTATTTGAGCTATTTTTAGAACAGGCCAGCGGGCTACTCATCTGGTCCTTACGGGCTACCTGGTGCCCGCGGGCACCACGTTGGTGACCCCTGTTCTAGCCTGATTTAGCCATTCCTTTACCACTTTTGACGTGTGTTTGGGGTCATTGTCCTGTTGGAACACCCAACTGCGCCCAAAACCCAACCTCCGGGCTGATGATTTTAGGTTGTCCTGAAGAATTTGGAGGTAATAATAATAATAATAATACATTTTATTTATAAGGCGCCTTTCTGGGCACTCAAGGACACCGTACAAAATCACAACAATAAAATCAAATTGGATAAAAAAAACAACAACAAAGAGAAAAGAAAATATGATTACAATGAATAAGTCAGGAATAGGTGTGTTTTGAGTCTTGATTTGAAGAGGGATATTGAATCTAAGTTGCGAAGGTCTGGTGGTGAAGAGTTCCAAAGATGTGGGGCAGAGCGGCTGGAAGCTCGGGCACCCATGGTGGACACTTTAAATAAAGGGACAGTGAGATGGATGGATGACGAAGATCTTCGGGAACGTGAGGGTGTGGCGACATGGATCAGGTCAGAGAGATATGATGGAAAGAGGTTATGGATGGCTTTGAAAGTGAGGAGAATTCTTTTAAAGTGGATGCGATGTTTGATGGGTAGCCAGTGGAGTTGCTGCAGAACAGGGGTGATGTGCCGGATTGAAGGGGTTCTGGTGGTTATCCGGGCTGCAGAGTTCTGAAGAAGCTGAAGTTTGTGCAGTGACTTGTGAGGGAGACCAAACAGGAGAGAGTTGCAGTAGTCCAGGCGAGAGGTGACCAGGCTATGGACTAGTATGGCAGCAGTATGAGGGGTAAGGGATGGGCGAAGACGATTAATGTTCCGAAGATGAAAGTAAGCAGACCGGGTAATGTTGTTTATGTGGGCTTTAAAGGAGAGTGTGCTGTCGAGGATGACACCAATCCTCCTTTTTTCATTGTCCCATTTACTCTCTGTAAAGCACCAGTTCCATTGGCAGCAAAACAGGCCCGGAGCATAATACTACCACCACCATGCTTGACGGTAGGAATGGTGTTCCTGGGATTACAGGCCTCGCCTTTTCTCCTCCAAACATATTGCTGGGTATTGTGGCCAAACAGCTCAATTTTTCTTTCATCTCACATCACATGGACAAAGATAAGAGCTTCTGGAGGAAAGTTCCAAACTGTTCCCACAAGGTTGGGAGCAAGGAATTGTCCAAAATGTTTTGGTATCCTGGAGCATTCAAAGTTCCTTTCACTGGAACGATGGGGCCAAGCCCAACTCCTGAAAAACAACCCCACACCATAATTCCTCCTCCACCCGATTTCACACTCCTACTACTTCGTGGCTGAGTTGCTGTTGTTCCCAAACTCTTCCATTTTCTTATAGTAAAGTTGACTTTGGAGATATTTAGGAGCGAGGAAATTTCACGACTGGATTTGTTGCACAGGTGGCATCCTGTGACAGTTCCACGCTGGAAATCACTGAGAGCGGCCCATTCTTTCACAAATGTTTGTAGAAACAGTCTCCATGCCTAAGTGCTTGATTTTATACACCTGTGGCCGGGCCAAGTGATTAGGACACCTGATTCTCATCATTTGGATGGGTGACCAAATACTTTTGGCAATATATTGTATAGCGCAGGGGTCGGCAACCTTTACCACTCAAAGAGCCATTTTGGCAAGTTTCACAAATTAAAGAAAGTAATGGGAGCCACAAAAAAAAATTTAAATTTAAAATGAAAAACACCGCATACAAAGCTTAAATGCTTTGTGCTATGTTAACCAGGGGTCTCCGACACACGCACTTTAATGTGGAAATTTGATGTTAGTGCAGCCCGCGAGTT
>NC_084758.1:27360693-27403925 GCF_033978785.1 Entelurus aequoreus
ATAGATAAAAATAGTGTTCATGTACAAGATCACGGGCTGCCAATTATGGCCAAAGTAATAATTAAGGTTATTATTATCAATATTGAAATCATGATTACTGATTGTTAGGTAAAGCCGTGTTGGGGTGTGAACGTAATACCATCATGTCATTTGTAATGTCTAATAAAAAGACTAGAGATAATTGTTATCCATATATTTAAAGACAAATATTAGTTGTTTTTTTATTCTTTAATAATATCAACTTGTCAGCTTTTTGTTATGACATGATGCCTTTATCTCTATTTTTACATTTTGATAGAGGGAGGTTTATTTTTTATTTTTTATTATTTATTTAAGTTATATACATGCTGTATCGGGACAGATCCATTAAGAGTTTGAGCAGAAATATGTGGTATAGTAATTAACTACCGTATTTCCTTGAATAGCCGCAGGGGCGTTAATTAATTTAAAACCTCCTGTCACACCTGCGTTTACCGGAAACCGGCGGGATGGCCGTGCATGCGGTAATTATTTTAAAACCTCTTCTCACTCCGGCGTTTACCAAAAGGAATCCATAAAATTTAGGCGTGCGCTTTGAGTGTGATGTAAGCATACCATCATGAAAAGCACATTTAATTAACAAAAACGTTATTATGGTCTTACCTGTACTTATAAATGGAGTCCATTTGCAGCTCCTTCTGACCAAAAGCATCGATAACTTGTTTATAGAAGTCTTCCTTATTTTCTTTCTTCAGTTTTAAAAGTCTCTGTTTCGATGGAGATATTCCTTTAATTATTACCTCCTGCTTCGATTGAAAGTCCAGTTTAGAAAACTGTTTTATTTTAGATACCTGTATGTGATCCTCCATGTTAGAAGTTCAGGCAGAGGGAAAAAATAAATCTCTTGCTGCGTGTGTTCACTTCTTCTGCAGTACAGGAAGTCGCAAGAAGGATCACTAGCGCGGCAGCGCCCTCTACCACCAGGAGGCGGGAGTGATTTAATGACTTATACAGTATTTCACACACGCAGCTACGGTATATTAATAAAACATAGCTGCTTACTGTTCTCTTTAGCATACTGTACCGGTATTCAATAGCTTGAACCTTAAATCCTACTGAAAAGCTCTTTATCTTTTTTCCTTTGTGCGATTGTAAACTACTGAAATCAGCTTCCTCCATTTTGAAAAGGAGGACAGATGCGTCACTCGTGACGTAACGAATTTGACCCGGTGGAAGTTCTAGCCATATGCTAAATATTTTGCGAAACGAGTTTGACCCGGCGAAAATTATAGACATGCGATAATAAAATTAATATTTTGCGAAACGAATTTGATCCAGCTTCAATAATAAACCGGCGATAAGGCCAAGCATGCGTTAATTATTTTGAGAAACGAGTTTGACCCGGCAGTAATTCTAGACGTGCGAATACTATATTCCCTGCGCCAATTCAAGGAAATACGGTATACACAATAAAACATTAACAACGTGCTACGTCACATGAAGGATTTTTGAAGTAACACCTTTGTGACATGAAAAAAACACAAGAAATGTAAAAAACAACAACCTGGTGTTTACTTGTTATCAAAATAAAACACAAAGCAGTTTGGCTAATGAAGATGAAGTCTAATAAACAAGCTTTATTCTTCTCCAACGCCTCCTATCAGTGCAACAGTTTGGCCAACAAAAAAAAACGAAATAGCAAAATACGAATGCAAAGGGTAATAAACACCTACAATATGATATATTATCATTTTTATGCAGACATTTGTTGCAAAAATCTGCTTCCGCATCTGTTCCTGCTTTGTTCTTCGTCGGAGCTGCTGTGACGTAGATTACCGCAATGTTTTTCAGCCACTGTGCCACGTAGTGTGCCGTCAGATACAGTCTGGTGTGCCGTGGGAGATTATGAAATTTCACCTATTTGGGTTAAAAATATTTTTTGCAAACCAGTAATTATGATGTGTTGTTGTTGAGTGTTTGTGCTGTCTAGAGCTCGGCAGAGTAACCGTGTAATACTCTTCCATATCAGTAGGTGGCAGCAGGTAGCTAATTGCTTTGTAGATGTCGGAAACATGGTTTGTCGTGATCACAACATGCGGGAGGCAGCGTGCAGGTAAAAAGGTATCTAACACTTAAACCAAAAATAAACAAAAGGTGAGTGCCCCTAAGAAAAGGCATTGAAGCATAGCAAAACTAAAAAACAAAAGTAAACAAAAACAGAATGCTGGACGACAGCAAAGACTTACAGCGTGTGGAGCAGACGGCGTCCACAAAGTACATCCGTACATGACATAAAAATAATAATAATGGATTAGATTTATATAGCGCTTTTCTAGACACTCAAAGCGCTTCACAGAGAAGTGAGAACCCATCATTCATTCATCATTGATTCTCCAGTGTGAGCGACATGACAATCAACAATGTCCCCACAAAGAAGGAAAGCGTCCGCACAACTTAAATAGTCTTGATTGCGAAAACAAAGCAGGCGCGGGGAATAGCGCTCAAGGAAGACATGAAACTGCTACAGGAAAATACCAACAAAAGAGAAAAAGCCACCAAAATAGGAGCGCAAGACAAGAAGTAAAACACTACACACAGGAAAACAGCAAAAAAGTCCAAATAAGTCAGGGCGTGATGTGACAGGTGGTGACAGTACACCTACTTTGAGACAAGAGCTATATTTATTCATGCTTGGTTATGGTTTAAAGTCATATCCAACAATAGCGGGAACGACTTTTTACTGTCAATATCGGCTACTGAGTTTCATTTTGTTATGTTTTCTGCAGGTGGTGTGCCTCAGGTTTTTTTCAATGAAAAAAATGTGCCTTGGCTCAGAAAAGGTTGAAAAACACCGTCAAAACTCCTATAACACGCAAAAGCGCAGATTTCAACCATCAGGGGTGTCCAAACTTTTTCCACTGAGGGCCGCATTCTGAAAAATCAAAGCAAGCGGGGGCCATGATATTTTTTATTTTAAAAACCAATACAATATATGTATAAAAAATATACATTCAGGCCTCCACTCAGGTTTGATCCCGGGGACCCCAAAGGATTTGGTCAAAAAAATATTAAAAATGTGTCAGTATTCAGTATTATTATTTTTATTATTATTCAAGTTTTAAATCTCTGGATCAACATTAGGTCTATCTGTCAATATAACGGTTTTAAAGATTTAAGTTGTATGCTCTTTTTGTCAAAGAAAACCCTGTTTTTTTTATGGAAAAAATACAAAATATGCAATATTTTCACACCATACAATTTTTAAGTGGAATATTTGAGATTATATAATAATGGGAGCCTTAAAAAGGTCAATAACTCATAACAACATTGATTTTAATTCATTATTATTTTTTGAGCAATGACACTTAAAGACAAATCACACTAAAATTATTGGGGATCCAAATAATCCAAATAATTATAGTGTTAAAAAATAAAATCTTTTTTTTTTTTTACTGTTTACTTTTAACACAATAATCTCGAGATCAACTTCAGATCTATCCGTCAATTATATGTTTTATTGTTGTTTATGTTTTTTGTTTGTTCCTTTTAGGCCCTTCTTTATAAAAAACGGCTCAGTTTTTTATATGGCAAACACAAAATATGCAACATTTTCCCCCAAAATATCTCAGATGTGACGTACACTACCGTTCAAAAGTTTGGGGTCACTTTGAAATGTCCTTATTTTTGAAGGAAAAGCACTGTACTTTTCAATGAAGATTGCTTTAAACTAGTCTTAACTTTAAAGAAATACACTCTATACATTGCTAATGTGGTAAATGACTATTCTAGCTGCAAATGTCTGGTTTTTGGTGCAATATCTACATAGGTGTATAGAGGCCCATTTCCAGCAACTATCACTCCAGTGTTCTAATGGTACAATGTGTTTGCTCATTGGCTCAGAAGGCTAATTGATGATTAGAAAACCCTTGTGCAATCATGTTCACACATCTGAAAACAGTTTAGCTCTTTACAGAAGCTACCAAACTGACCTTCCTTTGAGCAGATTGAGTTTCTGGAGCATCACATTTGTGGGGTCAATTAAACGCTCAAAATGGCCAGAAAAAGAGAACTTTCATCTGAAACTCGACAGTCTATTCTTGTTCTTAGAAATGAAGGCTATTCCACAAAATTGTTTGGGTGACCCCAAACTTTTGAACGGTAGTGTAATTGGAGCCTTGAATAGGTCAATAATTCATAATGACATTGAAGAAAGAAACAGCCTGCATGGCAGCTTTGTGTTAGAGTATACATTGCGACATTTTCTTGTTACATTTCACCTGTTTGCTCTTTTATACCACTTATCATGTTTTTAATTGTTTTCAATCGTATTTTTGAAATGTGCCGTGGGGCCGTTAAAAAATGACCTGCGGGCCGCAAATGGCCCCCGGGCCGCACTTTGGACACCCCTGATTTACACTACCGTTCAAAAGTTTGGGGTCACCCAAACAATTTTGTGGAATAGCCTTCATTTCTAAGAACAAGAATAGACTGTCGAGTTTCAGATAAAAGTTCTCTTTTTCTGGCCATTTTGAGCGTTTAATTGACCCCACAAATGTGATGCTCCAGAAACTCAATCTGCTCAAAGGAAGGTCAGTTTTGTAGCTTCTGTAACGAGCTAAATGTGTGAACATGATTGCACAAGGGTTTTCTAATCATCAATTAGCCTTCTGAGCCAATGAGCAAACACATTGTACCATTAGAACACTGGAGTGATAGTTGCTGGAAATGGGCCTCTATACACCTATGTAGATATTGCACCAAAAACCAGACATTTGCAGCTAGAATAGTCATTTACCACATTAGCAATGTATAGAGTGTATTTCTTTAAAGTTAAGACTAGTTTAAAGTTATCTTCATTGAAAAGTACAGTGCTTTTCCTTCAAAAATAAGGACATTTCAATGTGACCCCAAACTTTTGAACGGTAGTGTACATACTTCCTATAGTTCAAGACTTACGGTCATTTAAAAAAAGCACTGCACATCATAATGGCGGCTACAGTTTTGATGTTAAAGGTCTTAAAAAAAAAAAAAGATGTAGAACGTCCGGCGTGCCGGATTGAAAATCTTAATGGGCCGCATTTTGCCCAAGTCTGCACAATACCGTCAATCAATGCTTCATTACCTCCCATCTCTTCGCTCAATCCATTCCAGAATTTGACCCCACGTACTGATCCGCGAAAGTTTTGGTGTCGTGTGCCTCCGCCCAGAAACAAAACGGACATTAGCCTTTGAAAGATGCAAATGTGAAGAAGAGGAGGACTTGATGAGTAGATTGCAGATGGCAACGAGGCTCATTTCCAATTCAGCGAGAATGTCCTGCTAATAACTGAGAAGTGCGGGTGAGTCGGTTCCTTGTCCATCGCCAGCCTGCGGGGAGCTAACAGATGTCGGTCGAACCTTCATCCTAAGTGACATCACTTCAACACCACCCTGCAGATCCTCCTAAAAGAAAACAACTGGGCACGCACAGGACCCTCCAGGGTGAACTAGCTCTTGCCACCTTTCCCCCAGTCAGCCCCGAAAGACGAACGAGGCTTGATTTTTCCGGCTGAGCTGCTCTTGTCATGTGCAATAACGTCCGGGAGCGGCACCCGGCGTGGGAGTCGGCGTGAAGACGAAGAGTCTAGTTGGTGGGAGCGTTTTGAGAACATGCAGCTGGAGGCGGGATCATAGAATGTGCTGGAACACACCAGTGAGTCCTCCTCCACTTCCAGGTTGCACTTCAGCTGAACTTAAGGAAACCAGCAACTGCGGTAAAACGTAAACATGTGTGTCCCACTGGGTTGTACAGTATACCCTATTTCCCAGACTATAAGGCGCACTTAAAATCCCTTTTTTTTCTCTCAAAACTCGACAGTGCACCTTATAACCCGGTGCGCCTAATGCAGTGGTTCTTAACCTTGTTGGAGGTACCGAACCCCACCAGTTGCATATGCGCATTCACCGAACCCGAACCGTTATCATAAAATGATTTATTATATTAAAGCAATACTAATGAAGATATCTTTTACAAACGGAAAGTTACAGGAATGTACACATGATCCCATGTTTACATCTCATTGTGCAACATGTGAATGTTTTAGTGGGAACTAAATGCGATATCTGAAAGGGGTACACATTATTTCCAAAGCAGGACCCCCACCCAGACATATAATACTAGTACAGAGCTGATGAAAAACAATATGTTATAGTCATTGTAAGTGGGCCTAAACACTTATATTAGAAAATAATCTCATGGAAATGACTGCTGTCATTTGATTATAATAATAAAACATTGAACTTGTTATTTAGTCAGGTTTGGGACAGGTGTGCTGCAGGTCTGACGTCGCTCACATGTGCTCCGCATGAATGCTCAAGGAGTTTTTGCGTTTGCTCACACATATGGAAAATTAGAGGGAACATTGTTTGGGGGTATCCATAATATTACACGATGAGACGGGCGTGTCTTGACCTCCGCGGCGGAGGCTCTGCCGAACCCCTAGGGTTCGATCGAACCCAGGTTAAGAACCACTGGCCTAATGTAAGGAATAAGTTTGGTTGAGCTTACCCACCTCGAAGCTATTTTATTTGGTACATTACTCCTGTTTTAGCCTCCCTCCTTTTAGAATCCATTTGAACTTTATTTTACTCGTTTTTAAATCCTTACGTGGTCTTGCCCCACCTTTCCTCTCTGAGCTGCTCCACCTCTATGCCCCCACCCGGTCCCTCAGGTCAGCTGATCAGCTGATCCTGGAGGTACCCAAATCAAAGCGCAAGCTTAGAGGGGACAAAGCCTTCTCTGTTGCGGGTCCCAAACTCTGGAACGATCTCCCTCTCCATGTGAGACCGGCCCCTTCTTTGGCTACTTTTAAGACCCTTCTTAAAACTCATTTTTATTCACTGGCTTTTAGAATAAAATAGAAGAATAGAATGGACTTTATTGTCTTTATATTTGCGTTTAACGAGATTAAGGACTCCAATTTAAGGTGCGGTAGTGGAAACAAATATGGAATAAAAATAAATAACATAAGTAATAAAGATTAAAAATAAGAATTGAATTTACTATCCAATAAAAACAATAAGCAATCCTGTACAATATACAAAAAACTGTACAATATACAGAACAAAACAAGAGTACTGGGGTAATAAAGTCATGACAATCAGTGTCCCAGCATGAGACTTTAAAATGTTTCTAACTTTTTTAACTGTTTTAACTTTTTAACTGCTTTTATCTAACAAATTGTTCTTAAGATCATTTGTATTTGCTTTTTCAACGTGTGTTTTACCTCTGTTTTAAATGTTATTTTTTAGTCTGTCCTTTGCCTCTATTTCTTTGTGGTGTACAGCCCTTTGTTCTTCAACTGTGGTAGTTTTTAAAGGGCTTTATAGATAAAGTTGGTATGGTATGGTGTGGTACATGGTGTAATAAGTGTGACCAGTAGATGGCAGTCAAACATAAGAGATAAGTGTAGGCTGCACTATGATGGCAATATGACTCAAGTAAACAACACCAACATTTTATATGTTCAATTGAAAATATAGAACATTACACACGGCGCTCAAAAATCTATCAAAATGTTTTAGTATGACTTTGGTAAGCTATAAAGCTGCACGGCTTGATGGATTGTCGGCGCGTTAAACATAGGAGTATTATTATGGTGTGTGTATAAGGTAAGACATATTATCTGGCGTTTTGTTTCGCAATATTATTAATAGCTGCAATAATATTAATAGCTGCTGATCTGTATTTGAGATCTGCATAAATCCTGAAAAATTGCAAGTTGATAAGCTTCTTCTTTTTCTCTATCTTCTTATGGGACATTCATCCTCCGCTGTTGCCATTTCTAATATAAAATAGTGTATAAATTCTTACTTATATGTTATAAAAAATACTATCAATATTATTAAAGGTATTTCTTTATAACTAATAACACTAAAATGTGTTTTTAAATATACATAAAACATTTGTCTAGCCTTTTTAAAGAGAATATATGCATCATTGCGAATCAAAATGATGTCATATTGACCACGCCCCTAGTCACTCCCCCACCACAAGTATATAGATGCAATCAAGGGTAAACCCCGAAGGCTCATCTATATTCTTATCAAGTTAACTTGTCGTTAGCTGTAATAGATGCCAACATGGCTGCTCACACAGACTATAGGTTCTCAGGTTGTGTTCTTTCTACTTCAGGTAGAATAAGATTTTTTCTTTTTTTTTGATGAGCCAGACAAAAGCTTGTGTGTACAACAAACAGTTGTTAAAGTGTCAGAGTGAGACATCTGTTGCTCGCCGGAGAACAAAGCAGCGCTCTGTTACCGTGGTAATCCCTAGCGATGATTACAGGATCATTTTTTTCCTACTATTGCGCCATCCATCACTCCTGCACCATCGCTCATTTTCCGTTATTACTTTAACCCTTAAAGCTGGCAGATAGCATCGAGGAGCGGCATTTCTAAAAGCTGCATGCAGCTGTGTTGCGCAATATCTACATCGTGGGCATCCAAACGTCTTCTACCAGGGCACACATCCCTGAATGGGGGGGCCACGTTCGATGTTTTTATTTTTGAATTATTAAACACCTAATCTCGGTCAATATATGCTTAGAAATCAAATACAAGAAAAAGTCCGTCCCCCTTCATGCTGTTGTGGTTTGGGAAAAATTCATGGATTGGATGAATATTTTAGGATATGCCGCAAGTCAAGGAAATCCCCTGCTTGCCGCAATTTTTAGTCTTACAAACCTAAATTAAGGAATAGAATAGAATAGAAAGTACTTTATTGATCCCTGGGGGAAATTCAGCACCACAGTTCGCTCACAATAGACAATAAACATTTAGGTATTTTTACATGTGAATAACACAAATACAGTCTATTATACAGCATTATTCACATGTGAATAACATACAGTATTATACAGCATTATTCACATGTGAATAACATAAATACAGTCTATTATACAGCATTATTCACATGTGAATAACATAAATACAGTCTATTATACAGCATTATTCACATGTGAATAACATAAATACAGTCTATTATACAGCATTATTCACATGTGAATAATATAAATACAGTCTATTATACAGCATTATTCACATGTGAATAACATAAATACAGTCTATTATACAGCATTATTCACATGTGAATAATATAAATACAGTCTATTATACAGCATTATTCACATGTGAATAATATAAATACAGTCTATTATACAGCATTATTCACATGTGAATAACATAAATACAGTCTATTATACAGCATTATTCACATGTGAATAATATAAATACAGTCTATTATACAGCATTATTCACATGTGAATAACATAAATACAGTATTATACAGCATTATTCACATGTGAATAATATAAATACAGTCTATTATACAGCATTATTCACATGTGAATAACATAAATACAGTCTATTATACAGCATTATTCACGTGTGAATAATATAAATACAGTCTATTATACAGCATTATTCACATGTGAATAACATAAATACAGTCTATTATACAGCATTATTCACATGTGAATAATATAAATACAGTCTATTATACAGCATTATTCACATGTGAATAATATAAATACAGTCTATTATACAGCATTATTCACATGTGAATAACATAAATACAGTCTATTATACAGCATTATTCACATGTGAATAATATAAATACAGTCTATTATACAGCATTATTCACATGTGAATAACATAAATACAGTCTATTATACAGCAATATTCACATGTGAATAACATAAATACAGTCTATTATACAGCATTATTCACATGTGAATAATATAAATACAGTCTATTATACAGCATTATTCACATGTGAATAACATAAATACAGTATATTATACAGCAATATTCACATGTGAATAACATAAATACAGTATATTATACAGCATTATTCACATGTGAATAATATAAATACAGTCTATTATACAGCATTATTCACATGTGAATAACATAAATACAGTCTATTATACAGCATTATTCACATGTGAATAATATAAATAGTCTATTATACAGCATTATTCACATGTGAATAACATAAATACAGTCTATTATACAGCATTATTCACATGTGAATAATATAAATACAGTCTATTATACATCATTATTCACATGTGAATAACATAAATACAGTCTATTATACAGCATTATTCACTTGTGAATAATATAAATACAGTCTATTATACATTTAAGTACAGTCAGAAAGGAACATATGCATTATACAGTCTGATGGCTGTCGGTATGAAGGACTTCCTGTGTTGTTCCGTGTTGCATTTTGGGAGAAGTGTAAAATAAATAAAACCGAGGAAGGAAAATAATTCAAAATGAAGAACATCCATCCTCAACAAAACTTCTGGAGCTTCTATTTCTTCCTGCTGTTAACTATCTGTCTCGCGGCACGCGCTGTAAACGAGTAGCGAGGGCAGAATAGTGAATTTATTGAGAGTGTAGTGTGAAAGCCGATGTGTTTACTCTGTAATTAAGTAAACACAGTCTCACGTAGGCACTCTTTGCGGAAACATCCAAATTTCGATGTCGGGCCCCTGAGTCCTTGGGCTCTTGAAACTGCGGCCCTCTTCATTGTGTAGTTGAATAGCCCTGCTCTAGGTAATGTTGCAGTTTTCCATGCCAACAAAGCAAGCATGCCTGATAGAAAGTGCTCAAAAATTTGGGCTCCACTTTTCAAAATGCGCTAGCTGGATGCTAATTTACATTAGATATGCCATATATGTACTTGCTACTGATTAGCATTAGTGATTTTACATGGCATCACAATCAAACAGCTGGTATGTAATGAACAGTGTTCGTAATAATGGAATTACTTTAACTATTAATGAGTAATCAAATTAATTACTTTAAGTCCCTTACAACGCCGTTAGTGATAGCTTGATGTGACCTGGTACGCTACTTTTGATGTGGTTTTATGTCGACAACAACATAGCGTCATTAGTGCAGCAAGTTCAAGGCAGGAAATATCTTTTTACTCGTGAAAGCAACCAGCAGGATCGCACTAAAATGAGCATGATATCAAATAGGGTGAGGCACCATCAGCAGAAAGCAACATACGCACACGTACACAATGGGAATAATGAACAACAAATCAATGACTGAAGTGATGAACTTGCCATCCAAACAATACCCCGTTTGTTGACAAGAAGCTATGACAGCCTTCAAATCACATTCAATCTCTTTATTAAGCAGAGGTAACACAATCCCGTGACAAGATTCAAAGGAGCTGGCGTCAAAGCCGACGCACTGCCGCTGCTAACGGCTAAAGCTAACAAACAAAGCTCTGTTTTGAAACCATCGATGATGTCACACGTCACTTGGCAACAGGCACGACTTTTCAAAAGCACAGACACACTGTGCTCCATACTGCAAACTGCAAATACCAAATATTTTACGTTTTCTTTGAAGTAACATATTTATTACTTTCCCTGATAAACAAAATTACATTTATTTAAGCGTAATTCCGTTAGTAATTCGATTACTTTTTTGGTACAGTAACAAGTAACTATAATTAATTACTTTTTAAAAGTAATTGTCAGAACACTGGTAATAAATAAACTACTTACAAACACTTTGTGGGGTTCAAGAAAACACTAGACTGGCACATACCACTTAATGGCAAAGACTACTCCCTGACTTCGGCAACACATAGGACACATAGGACTAACTTTGATACTTGCAAAAGAGACTCAGGAGTGCAAGAAAACAAGATGTAGAAAATGGATAGCACAGTTATTATCAGCTTAGTGTTAAATGTTAAATACCGTATTTTCCGGGCCATAGGGAGCACCGGATTATAAGGTGCACTGCCGATGAATGGTCTATTTTTGATATTTTTCATATATAAGGCGCACCGGATTTTGGGCACATATTATTTATTTTTTCTAAATTGGAAACACTTCCTTGTGGTCTACATAACATGTAATGGTGGTTCTTTGGTCAAAATGTTGCATGGATGATGTTTTACAGATCATCTTCAAGCCGCTTTTTGACAGTTGCCTCAGGATGCGCCGTTTTGTGGGCGGTCTTATTTACGTGGCTCACCTTCGGCAGCGTCTTCTCCCCGTCATCTTTACTTCAATCAATAACGGAGCAGCATCTCCTCATCCGTAAACAACACCACAGGAAGTGTGTCCCGTGAAAAAACGTCCGACCGGAACTCTCTAATAACTAAAGTTCCTTGGGTGAATAATTAAAAAACTCACTACACCGGTATGTTTTAGTGCTTTCATGGCGAGTTTACTGACAGATATGAGTAAGAACTTTACACTACTTTATATTAGAAATGGCAACAGCGGAGGATGAATGTCACATAACAAGAAGATAGAGGAAAAAGAAGAAGATTATCGACTACGGTGTCATAACAGACTACAAAGGCGGATGCGCGCAATTTTTCAGGACTTATGCAGATCCCAAATACAGATCAGCAGGTACCAGAAGGTAAGAAAAGTTGCTTTTGCATAATATTGCGAAACAAAACGCCAGATAATGTCTTACCTTATACACACACCATAATAATACTCCTATGTTTAATGCGCCGACAATCTATCAAGCGGTGCGGCTTCATAGCTTACCAAAGTCGTACTAAAACATTTTGATGGATTTTTGACATGTGTAATGTTCTTTATTTTCAATGGAACATATACAATGTTGGTGTTGCTTACTTGAGTCATATTGCCATCATAGTGCAGCCTACACATATCTCTTATGGTTGACTGCCATCTACTGGTCACATTGATTGATTGATTGAGACTTTTATTAGTAGGTTGCACAGTGAAGTACATATTCCGTACAATTGACCACTAAATGGTAACACCCGAATAAGTTTTTCAACTTTTTTAGGTCCACTTGTCATTACACCATGTACCAGATAAACTTGTTTCGAGGTCGGTCAGCAAAACCAGAATTATTTTGTGCATTAGGCGCACCGGGTTGTAAGGCGCACTGTCGAGTTTTGAGGGGGAAAAAAGATTTTAAGTGCGTCTTATAATAATAATAATAATAATAATAATAATAATAATAATAATAATAGATTGTATTTGTTAAAAGCACTTTACGTTGAGCAAACAACCTCAAAGTGCCACAGTGTTAAAAAAAAGAAAAAGAAAATAGTAATAATAATAATAATAATAATAAAAGATAATAACAATAAATAAAACAAAACTATAAACAGCCCATAGCTAGAACCAGCATGCATATCTATAAAAATCTATAAAAACGCTTTTTTTAAAAGATGGGTTTTTAAGCCTTTTTTAAAAGTCCGGAAAATACAGTAATACAAATAAATTATTAAACAATTAACCCCAAGTACACACACAAAATACAACATTAAATAAAATACAATAATTAATAATTACAATAAAAATAAATAAGGTAGAAATAAATAATAACAAAATAAAATCAAAAAAGAACACACAAAAGTAATGTCAAATGTGAAAGGTGTTAATATTCGAGGCGTTCAGTGACAGTCTGGAAACAAGAACTCTAAAGCTCTTTCGTTGGACTATTACCTGATAATTCCAGCTGATACTATTTGGCTTATTATGCAGCTGTACCCATTAAAATAGAGGCAGTGAGTCACCAACCAAGGCTGATTTTTGGCGAAAATGTTTTTACCTCAAACTGAATCCCTGTACTTTGCTTTTCTAATATAAAAGGATATGAAACAAACCCCTTTAGTGTGGTTGAAATTCAAGGCTGTTTGCTGATGATAACTTCATACTTCCATTAGCAATCCTCCTCAGACTCCTGCCTCCCGCCGTTAGAGGCTCCGTTTGTGCTTTGGGTCTAATAATACCTGCCCGTGTTCTGGCTGACCTCAACTTGACAGCCTCCCTTTACAGGCAGATGTGTTTCCGGGCAGCTGTTTGCTCAGCTTGGTCAGTTGGCTTCCATCAAGTCAGCGAGCGCACGTCCAACACCACGGATGGATATCTAATAACACGGAGGCGGTTCTGCATCTTAGTCATAGTCACACTGCTCACAACTCAACGCCAGCATCAAAGTAGGCATGTCCAAAGTAAACACCACAATACGGAGTTAACGCTAATGTCTATTTTTTTTTGGACACGGGAAAACGCAACGGCGCTGCAAACGCCAGCGGGAACAAACACAGACTAGAAATGGACAAAGTAAAGTACATAGAATGCCTACAACCCGCAGACATGCACACCCAGGGTTTATTTTTAATTGGCTTTTTTTAAAATTTGCATATAAAGAGAAAAAAAACAATATAGAATGTAAAGAAAAAACATGTGAGGGACAGGTTAAGACTAGGGATGTCCGATAATGGCTTTTTTGCAGATATTCCGATATTATCCAACTCTTAATTACCGATTCCGATATCAACCGATACCGATATATACAGTCGTGGAATTAACACATTAGTATGCCTAATGTTGTTGTGATGCCGCGCTGGATGCATTAAACAATGTAACAAGGTTTTCCAAAATAAATCAACTCAAGTTATGGGAAAAAATGCCAACATGGCACTGCCATATTTATTATTGAAGTCACAAAGTGCATTCTTTTTTTTAACATGCCTCAAAACAGCAGCTTGGAGAGAGCATGAGAAGGTTGGGGGGGGCGGGGTTGAGGTGGGGGTAGGGGGTAGCGGGGGGTGTATATTGTAGCGTCCCGGAAGAGTTAGTGCTGCAAGGGGTTCTGGGTATTTGTTCTGTTGTGTTACGGTGCGGATGTTCTCCCAAAACGTGTTTATCATTCTTGTTTGGTGTGGGTTCACAGTGTGGCGCATATTTGTAACAGTGTTGAAGTTGTTTATACGGCTACCCTCAGTGTGACCTGTATGGCTGTTGACCAAGTATGCCTTGCATTCACTTGTGTGTGTGTGAAAAGCCGTAGATATTATGTGATTGGGCCGGCACGCAAAGGAAGTGCCTTTAAGGTTTATTGGCGCTCTGAACTTCTACCTACGTCCGTGTACACAGCGACGTTTTAAAAAGTCATAAATTTAACTTTTTGAAACCGATACCGATAATTTTGAAACCGATACCGATAATTTACGATATTACATTTTAAAGCATTTATCGGCCGATAATATCGGCAGTCCGATATTATTGGACATCCCTTGTTCTAATCATGGCAGACTCTGTACGAAGGAGACTATTTTTAGACAAATGATGATTCAAAACCTTTTTGAAGCTGAATATACTGAGGAGGAACTGCTGCTTATGGAAGCGCGCACGAAGGAAGAGTGAGACGTTAGAGCAGACGGAAGCTGAGAAAGTGAGGTCGGCGTAATTCGAAGCTGCAAAATGTAGAATTTGAAACTATGCTATTTCGACATAAATGGAGTGCCTACCCAAATAAACCGGAAACAATGTCCCCGGCCAGCTGGACCAAACGCACAACTGTCCAGTGAGTCACACTTTTAATATTAATCATGATACACGCAGCACATCATGCTTGTTAGTACAACTACTGTACTTACACTGTCGAGCTAGCTGTGTACAAACAAAACATGACATGTGGGCTAATACTTTTCAGGTACTGTAATATGATTGTTCATGTTTTTCAGTCAGTACAGATTGGTGTGAGAGAGCATGAGGAGGGTGAAATGGATGGGGGTTAGGGGGTAGCGGGGGTGTATATTGTAGCGTCCCGGAAGAGTTAGTGCTGCAAGGGGTTCTGGGTATTTGTTCTGTTGTGTTACGGTGCGGATGTTCTCCCGAAACGTGTTTGTCATTCTTGTTTGGTGTGGGTTCACAGTGTGGCGCATATTTGTAACAGTGTTAAAGTTGTTTATACGGCTACCCTCAGTGTGACCTGTATGGCTGTTGACCAAGTATGCCTTGCATTCACTTGTGTGTGTGTGAAAAGCCGTAGATATTATGTGATTGGGCCGGCACGCAAAGGAAGTGCCTTTAAAGTTTATTGGCGCTCTGTACTTCTCCCTACGTCCGTGTACACAGCGACGTTTTAAAAAGTCATACGTTTTACTTTTTGAAACCGATACCGATAATTTTGAAACCGATACCGATAATTTACGATATTACATTTTAAAGCATTTATCGGCCGATAATATCGGCAGTCCGATATTATTGGACATCCCTTGTTCTAATCATGGCAGACTCTGTACGAAGGCGACTATTTTTGGACAAATGATGATTCACAACCTTTTTGAAGCTGAATATACTGAGGAGGAACTTCTGCTTATAGAAGCGCGCACGAAGGAAGAGTGAGACGTTAGAGCAGACGGAAGCCGAGAAAGTGAGGTCGGCGTAATTCGAAGCTGCAAAATGTAGAATTTGGAACTATGCTATTTCGACATAAATGGAGTGCCTACCCAAATAAACCGTAAAAAATGTCCCCGGCCAGCTGGACCAAACGCACAACTGTCCTGTGAGTCACACTTTTAATATTAATCATGATACACGCAGCACATCATGCTTGTTAGTACAACTACTGTACTTACACTTACAACTACTGTACTTACACTGCCGAGCTTGCTGTGTACAAACAAAACATGACATGTGGGCTAATACTTTTCAGATACTGTAATATGATTGTTCATGTTTTTCAGTCAGTGCAGATTGGTGTGAGAGAGAATGAGGAGGGTGAAATGAGGGGTGGGGGGGTGGGGGTGGTTAGGGGGTAGCGGGGGTGTATATTGTAGCGTCCCGGAAGAGTTAGTGCTGCAAGGGGTTCTGGGTATTTGTTCTGTTGTGTTTATGTTGTGTTACGGTGCGGATGTTCTCCCGAAATGTGTTTGTCATTCTTGTTTGGTGTGGGTTCACAGTGTGGCGCATATTTGTAACAGTGTTAAAGTTGTTTATACAGTCACCCTCACCTTGTGTGTGTGTGTGTGAAAAGCCGTAGATATTATGTGATTGGTCCGGCATGCAAATGCAGTGCCTTTAAGGTTTATTGGCGCTCTTCTCTCTACGTCCGTGTACCACTCCGTACAGCGGCGTTTTAAAAAGTCATACATTTTACTTTTTGAAACCGATGCCGATAATATCCGATATTACATTTTAAAGCATTAAAAATGATATCGGACATCTCTATTTAATTGCAAAGTAAACACTGCACTGTCAATAAATTAATTATTCTATCCTCGCTACTTGTATACAGCGTGTGCAGATAGTTAAAAGTATGACGAAACAGAAGCTCCAGAAGCTTTGTTGAGGATTGATGTTCCTCCTTCTTTCGAATACTTTTCCTTGCTCAGTTTATTTTTTGGACATGTAACACAGTGGTAAAAATGCCCCTTTGCCAATTTTCTGCAATGTGTTGCTGCCATTAAATTCTAAGTTAATGATTGTTTGCAAAAAAAATATATATATAGGTTTCTCAGTTCGAACATTAAATATCTTGTCTTTGCAGTCTATTTAATTGAATATAGGTTGAAAAGGATTTGCAAATCATTGTATTCAGTTTTTATTGGCGAATTACGCAACGTGCCAACTTCACTGGTTTTGTTTTTTTGTACATTGTTTTTTAAAAGTGAGCTGTAAGTGGAAGGCACGTGTGAGACCGTATGTTTGTGTGTTTCTGTAAAAGAGGGTTTGTGTTCGTTTTGTCTTGAGCTGTTTTAAAAACATGCATAATGTTTAACCAAGCAAACATTTGCATGACGCAAACAAATTGTCCAGTCCCATGTTGATATCAAAACCTTGAAAGCGATCTGTTTAAGGTACACTTATTAGTAGTTATTAATAGTCTAATAATGTAACGATATAACATCACGGTTGTTATCATTACCGTGGTATTGTTGAATGCGCTCAAAAATGCTTTTACACACAGAAGTATTTTGACCATTTTTAAAAAATAAATAACTAAAATAGACACTGTTCGAGAAAAGCACTATTTTGCATGTTTTGTGTTTCTTATGCTTCATAGTTCACTGTCAGTGTTTTAGTCGTGTATTTTATCTGCTTTAATGGCTAAGCTTTTATTGTTTTATATATTGGTTTGTACCGTAGCACTTTGAAATGTATTTAAATGAAAAGTGCGTAGCAAATACAATCTATTATTTATTATTATTTGTGGCGTCCTACTCTGTTCGGCAGTCCTTGAACGCACCGTAAAAACACCTCCGTTTTGTGTTCTTCTGAGTATAGAAGGATCCTTCGGTTCTATTAAATATCTTAGTTGCTCAGACAGTCATGTGTTTGTATAAGATCGGGGTATGTCGTTTCTTACTGGGCTAAAGACGTTAATGTCTCTTGTTTTCATGTTAGCATTTAAGCTGAGTAGGTGGGCGAGTTTATCAAAGTGCGTTTATCGGTCAGTTTTTCGATCATTTTCATTTAAAATGGTGCTTCAGTCATGTGTTTGTATAAGATCGGGGTATGTCGTTTCTTACTGGGGTAAAGACGTTAATGTCTCTTGTTTTCATGTTAGCATTTAAGCTGAGTAAGTGGGCGAGTTTATCAAAGTGCGTTTATCAGTCAGTTTTTCGATCATTTTCATTTAAAACGGTACTGTTTATCGTTACATTGTGGGGCGGCGTAGCTCGGTTGGTAGAGTGGCCGTGCCGGCAACTTGAGGGTTCCAGGTTCGATTCCCGCTTCCGCCATCCTAGTCGCTGCCGTTGTGTCCTTGGGCAAGACACTTTACCCACCCACACTGGTTTAACCTCTAAAGGCCTTAGTGGCCACATGCGTGGACAGCACCTTTTTGCTCTTATTTCCCAAATTGTGTACACTACTGAATTGGGGTCCTATGGCCGCTTATGTGGACACTTATACTGCCATCTGGTGGTGTCAGAAGAGTATAACATACAATGGAATTTGGAAAAAAAAAAGTGTAAAAATAAAAATTAGCATGTCACTACACATGAAGTACACGTTTGTGTACTTATGGACTAAGTACATCATATCAAAAGATGAGTTTTAGTTTCTATTCTAATTAGGGTCCAATAAGCCCAAATAGCAAAGATAAATTAAAAAAAGCATGTAAACAAACAGCTTGGGCTTCAATAGGTTAAATGTAACTTAGATATTGGGTTTCACAATGTAAAAGTGCTTTGAGTCACTAGAGAAAAGCGCTATATAAATATAATTTATTATTTTATTTTATAATTGATCTATTTTCTATTTCCTGCTGGATCTACTCTCTATTTTATGCTGCTGCTGTCACATATACTGTATATACTGTAATATTGTACATGGTCATTGGTATATATTGTATATATGTTATAGACATAATATATCTGTAGATATATTATTCTGTACACATATTATGTATATATTTGTATATATATGTTAATTTTTTATCGCTATATTAGTCTATTTATACCTGCATTGTCCTTTCCATCCTTACACTTTCCATCATTGTAACTGAGCTACTGTGTTGAACAATTTCCCTTGTGGATCATTAAAGTTTGTCCAAGTCTAATTCACTTCACGACATCCCTATCTGTGATTAATGGATTATGATCGTGGTTAAATATTTATATTGTTTGACATTTTGGAATAAATAACTTACTCATGGCTTTCCTCGCTTGCGTCTTTAGCTTTCCATCCAGGAATTCATCCTTTTTTTTCTTTTTTTTTTCTTTGACGTTCCAAAAAGAAACCAAAAGTGACCTCGATTCTGGCTTTGCGTCTCGCTCTTTTGAACGCCGTTTCTGCCCGAGAAGAGCTTTAAAGCGTTGCGAGAGCGGCGGGGGAGTTGGGGTCGCCCGGTGAACATCAGAGGAGCGTCGAGAAATATTCCAACATCAACGCCGGCCCGAATGTGGGCCAGAGCGTGCTGCTGTGACGAAATTGGCGGCGGGAACGGCATGATGGGATATTTCCTCCTGCGCGCCAACCTCCGCCAATGAGGAAGCGCAGCAGCAGCAGCAGTGCTGGAACACAACAAGTTCATCCTGCTCCTAAAAACAACTTTCACAGCTGTGATCATTTCTTATTCATATCATCGCAACGCTTGAAGAGTGGAATAAAAACCTGTTTGGAGCTCAAAGTTGTTACCATGCACGCCCACCACGTACTGCTAGCTCAACGCTGGCCTGCACTGTATTGGTCTAAAGCAGGGGTGTCCAAAGTGCGGCCCGCCGCTAATTGTTTACCGGCCCGCCACACATTCTGCAAAAATTGCAAAATTGATAATATTGCAAAAATTAAAAAAAACATTTAAAAAAAGTGGAATGAGGTGAAATCTAACAAGAAAGAGTTGCAATGTTGACACAAAGCTGTCATGCAGGCTGTTTTTTTTCTTTTTTGTTTATTTTTCTTTTTTTTAGCCATTGCTAAAAAAAAAAAAAAAGACTAAAAATCTCTGTTATAATGAATTATTACTTA
The DNA here is from genome assembly GCF_033978785.1 of Entelurus aequoreus. NCBI lineage: Eukaryota > Metazoa > Chordata > Actinopteri > Syngnathiformes > Syngnathidae > Entelurus > Entelurus aequoreus. The sequence goes on from NC_084758.1 coordinate 27,380,949, forward strand.
AAAAATATCACTTTAGGTCTAAAGCAGGGGTGTCCAAAGTTTATTTATTTATTAGCCTTTATTTAACCAGGTAAAATCCCATTGAGATCAAAGATCTCTTTTCCAAGGGAGACCTGGCCAAGAGGGCAGCAGCAAGGTTACATTAAAAACAGTAAACAAATACATAAAACATCACATTTACGACATTAAAACTTGCTCACATGACACATGTGCATACAGACAAGGTAGACTGCAGTCCTTTCACAGAGGCTTTAAACTCATTCAACGTAACAAGGGTTTGAAGTTTAATATTCGATTGTAGGTTATTCCAAGTCCGGCCCGCCACACATTCTGCAAAAATTGCAAAATTGATAATATTGCAAAAATAAAAAAAAACATTTAAAAAAAAGTGGAATGAGGTGAAATCTAACAAGAAAGAGTTGCAATGTTGACACAAAGCTGTCATGTAGGCTGTTTTTTTTCTTTTGTCTTTGTTTATTTTTCTTTTTTATAGCCATTGCTAAAAAAGAAAAAGACTAAAAATCTCTGTCATAATGAATTATTACTTAAAAAATATCACTTTAAAATGTTTTATGTGGGGGAAAAATATTGCATATATTGTGTGGTTGCCATATAAAAACATCAACGTTTTATTTGACAAAAGAGCATAAAACAAACAAAATAATAGTTCAAACGTAAAATCGACAGATACATCTGAAGTTGATCTCGTAATTTAAGTGTTAAAAGTTTTAAAAAAACTAATACAAATGTATCACTTTATGAGTGGGGGACCTTTTGGATCCCAAATATATTTAGTAGGATTTTATTTAACTTTTCACTGTGATTACTCAAAAATATTAAAGAATTAAAATCAATGGTGTCCTGCATTATTGATATTTTAAGTCTCTAATACTAAATACTGCATATTTCAGTTTTACTATAAAAAACATTGTCGTCTTTGACAGAAAAGGCATAAAACCTTTTTTTTTTTTTTAACTTTATATCAACCTGAAGTTAATATAGAAATTTACTGTAAGCGTTTCCTAAAAAATAATAATAATTTGACTTATTTTTAACATTTTAATGACTGAGACCCTTTATGGTCCCCGGGAGCCCTAAAGGTTAAAAAAAAAAAAAATCCATATTTTGTTAAGGTTTGAAAATGAAAAATATCAAAATGGCCCCCGCATGCTTAAATTTTTACATGTGCGACCCTCAGTGGAAAAAGTTTGGACACCCCTGGTCTAAAGAATAACTGCATGCCTAAATTGCAAGGTACTGTCCCTCATTTAGTGTGTTCCATGTGGTATGTACTAGGGTTGTACAATATACCGGTCTTAGTATCGTACCGGTGCCCCCGTCGTCAACACGTCGTGACATTGCTGGTTTACGAGCATGTTCGGCACCGCACAATCACAGAGTACTTACAAGCTGACACAGTGTGTAGACAGAAAAGGGAGAACGGACGCATTTTGGCTTAAAAACTAAAGATAAATGTGAGGTTATAACACTGAAACGCCCTCAGGAAGAGGTGCTTTAAGACACGGCTAGCTAGCTAGCGGCTAACGTCCATTCGCAGTCGGCAGTGTTTTAGCTACTTCTAAATCACTAATACTCATCTCCATGGCGACAAACAAAGTACGTTTCTTACAAATATCATCCCTGCAGGACGAGAAATAGCTAAACATGCTTCACTACACACCGTAGCTCACCTGCGTCAAAATGTAAACAAACGCCATTGGTGGATCTACACCTAACATCCACTGTAGTGATACTATGTACAGGAATGTATCTCGTCGATACTACTAGGATTGAGTCGATATTTTTTGGCATCACATCTTATTTCGTTTTTTTTTTTAATTTAAATTATGTTTATAAAGTCAGTAAATATGTCCCTGGACACATGAGGACTTTGAATATGACCAATGTATGATCCTGTAACTACTTGGTATCGGATTGATGCCCAAATTTGTGGTATCATCCAAAACTAATGTAAAGTATCAAACAACAGAAGAATAAGTGATTATTACATTTTAACAGAAGTGTAGACAGAACATTTTAAAAGAGAAAGTAAGCAGATATTAACAGTAAATGAACAAGTAGATTAATAATTCATTTTCTACCACTTGTCCTTAATAATGTTGACAAAATAATAGGTAGATAAATGACACAATATGTTACTGCATATGTCAGCGGCTAAATTAGGAGCCTTTGTTTGCTTACTTACTACTAAAAGACAAGTTGTCTTGTATGTTCACCATTTTATTTAAGGACAAATTTGCAATAAGAAACATTATTTATATATATATATATATATATATATATATATATATATATATATATATATATATATATATATATATATATATATATATATATATATATATATATATATATATATATATATATATATATATTTCCTTCAACAACTTTTACTAATCACGACAGACTTCATGAGCGCCAACGACGACTACTTTGGACAAGTGATGATCCAGAGTGTTATATTTTTGAGCCTGAAAATAAGGAGGATGAGGAACTACACACTTAACAAAACAATCACTTACTGTACAATGTCTGCTCTCACTGGGATGCCCACTGATGGGATCTTTATTTCTTCGGTTTAAATGAGGAATCATAATCCTTACAAAGGTAAAAAAAAAAAAAAATCTTTCTAATATTATTTTTTCCAGGGCTACCAAGCCTCACGCCACACTTGCCATTTCTCACGCTTATATTTCCCCATTCACTACTACTCAATATTGTTTATATTAAACTTTTTTCCTCGCAACATGTCATAGTTCGAAAACTGATTGAATGACAGAAAGAACCAATCACAGACCAAAACCACAAATTCTTGTGTCTAAATCTAACCAACCAAGTGTAAACCAATCGGAGGCAACCTAAGGCGGGTCTTGGTGTCTTTATGTTTCCCACACACCTCAACGCAGTGTAGGCAATTTGGCGACCTTCTCGCTAGTTCTAGAATCTTTCCAACTCCTTTCTTCCTCAAAAGCGACTAGCGACAAATCTAGCAATTTTGTGGGGATGTCTGCTCTTGGACAGCTTGTACTGAACACATATTTTGTTGTACTTTTAAGTGCAATGACAATAAAGTTCCATTCCAGTCAGAGGAGAGAGGAGATGCACACCCACTCTGTGCAAAGCTGCTGCTCATTCTGTCTTGGTTTACAGTAGAGATGTCCGATAATGGCTTTTTTGCCGATATCCGATATTCCGATATTGTCCAACTCTTAATTACCGATTCCGATATCAACCGATACCGATACATACAGTCGTGGAATGAACACATTATTATGCCTAATTTTGTTGTGATGCCCGCTGGATGCATTAAACAATGTAACAAGGTTTTCCAAAATAAATCAACTCAAGTTATGGGAAAAAATGCCAACATGGCACTGCCATATTTATTATTGAAGTCACAATTTTAACATGCCTCAAAACCAGCAGCTTGGAATTTGGGACATGCTCTCCCTGAGAGAGCATGAGGAGGTTTGAGGTGGGCGGGGTTGGGGGGAGGGGGTAGCGGGGGGTGTATTTTATAGCGTCCCGGAAGAGTTAGTGCTGCAAGGGGTTCTGGGTATTTGTTCTGTTGTGTTTATGTTGTGTTACGGTGCGGATGTTCTCCCGAAATGCGTTTGTCATTCTTGTTTGGTGTGAGTTCACAGTGTGGCGCATATTTGTAACAGTGTTAAAGTTGTTTATACGGTCACCCTCATTGTGACCTGTATGGCTGTTGACCAAGTATGCGATGCATTCACTTGTGTGTGTGAAAAGCCGTAGATATTATGTGATCGGGCCGGCACGCAAAGGCAGTGCCTTTAAGGTTTATTGGCGCTCTGTACTTCTCCCTACGGTCCGTGTACACAGCGGCGTTTTAAAAAGTCATACATTTTACTTTTTGAAACCGATACCGATAATTTCCAATATTACATTTTAAAGCATTTATCGGACATCCCTAGTGTACAGAGTAAGATTCATGTAAATGTTTCATCACTGTCACACATAAAATAAAATATGTTCATGTTAATGAGCCAGTCATAGATTTTAGTTTAAATTTGATACTTTAACATTTAACGATGTAAATTAATTAATCACATACTAAATGAGTTAAAATAATTGATTACAAGTAGTAGTAGTTTTAGTAGAGAGGAATTGGGTAGTGGGTGACATAAACATTCATTTAAAAATTCTAATCATAATTTGCTATTTTTTTTGTATTTTTATTTTGTATGTAATGGGACGGCGTGGCGCCGTTGGGAGAGTGGCCGTGCCAGCAACCTGAGGGTTCCTGGTTCGATCCCCAGCCTTCTACCAACCTCGTCACGTCCTTGCTCCTGATGGGTCGTGGTTAGCGCCTTGCACCGCAGCTCCCGCCATCAGTGTGTGAATGTGTGTGTGTGTGTGTGTGTGAATGTGTGTGTGAATGTGGAAATAGTGTCAAAGCGCTTCGAGTACCTTGAAGGTAGAAAACCCATTTACCATTTTTTATTCATTTAGTTGTTGAGGCATGTTCATGCTAATTGTATTGGTTGAATCAGAACAGCCGTAGTTGCCTAAGAGTTCTTAGTTTGATTCCCTCTTTAAGGAATTATACAAAACAGCCCAGCTGGTATTCCTCCTCATTTCCTTGGCGTTCATTTACATACAGCCCAGGTTTCTTCAAAGCAACCGTATAAATCCCCCCCCCCCCCCCCCACCCCCCCCCCCCCCCCCTCGGAAAAAAAAACAGAGCGACGCGATGCAAATGAATCCCGCGTTGCCTGGGTGACAAACACCAAAAGAAGCCGGTAATAAAGCAGAGAGGTCAGGGGTCATGGGGAACACTGCTGATTAGGTTGACCAAAAAAAACAACGGGTTGATGATAAGAATAAATGTGTCCGCTGCTGGCGAGGTGGCGTGGCAAGTGTTTTATTACACGCCATTACATCGTTAGACCGGAGAAGGAGACAGGCTGCAATTATTGGAGGGGAACTGATGCACGGCGTGAATCAAGTGTTATTTTTACTAATAACTGTCACGCCGCTTCCAGGCGGGATGGCGCGGAATAAATCTCACGCAGCGACGCCGCTTAAGGAACTTTGACGCTTTAGGTGTTTTCATTGTGAAATATTTGTTTCTATTTCTGTACCCTACTGTAATGTTTGCAAGAAGATTTCCTTTTGCATCATTTTTTTTGCTTTTGCTTTCTTGTTAAGTTAAACTACTACCACTACTAACTTGTACAACTTTTTCATAACATGCTCACTACTGCCTAGTTTCTCTTGTTATATTCTTATTTTACTGTTATATTTTTATTCTCATTGTTGCTTTTTATGTTTATTCTATCGTAATATTTTTCTATTTTGTTTCCATTTATACCCCATATTTTACTTTTTACTTTTTAAATTCAATCTCAATTTTGTACACTGCTGCTGGAATTTGAATTTTAATTTTCCTGAGGGAACTCTCCTGAAGGAATCAATAAAGTACTATCTATCTATCTATCTATCTATCTATCTATCTATCTATCTATCTATCTATCTATCTATCTATGTAAAGCAGTGGTCCCCAACCACCGGGCCGCGGCCCGGGTACCGGTCCGTGGACCGATTGGTTCCGGGCCGCGGCCGCACAAGAAATTAAAAAAAAAATATATATATATATATATATATATATATATATATATATATTGTTTTTTTTATCAAATCAACATAAAAAACACAATATATACATTATGTATCAATATAAATCAATACAGTCTGCAGGGATACAGTCTGTAAGCACACATGATTGTATTTCTTTATGACAAAAAAAAAAAAAAAAAAAATTTTTTTTTTTTACTACCCCCCTTGGTCCGTGGGACAAATTTTCAAGCGTTGACCGGTCCGCAAGTACAAAAAGGTTGGGGACCACTGATGTAAAGTACTAAATATCAAAAAAATATCACCTAACCCAGTGGTCCCCAACCTTTTTGTAGCTGCGGACCGGTCAACGCTTGAAAATTTGTCCCACGGACCGGTGGGGGCGGGGGGGGTGTATTAAAAAAAAAAAAAAAATTAATAATAATTTTTTTATTTTTTTTTTTTACATAAATACAATCATGTGTGCTTATGGACTGTATCCCTGCAGGCTGCATTGATCTATATTGATATAGAATGTATATATTGTGTTTTTTATGTTGAATTCATAAAAAAAACAAAAACATTTTATTTTTATTTTTTTTTATTTATTTTTTTTTTAATTCTTGTGCGGCCCGGTACCAATCGGTCCGCGGCCCGGTGGTTGGGGACCACTGACCTAACCAATCCACATGCTGTGTTATTAATGCGTGAAACTGCTATCTAAACATGGAAGTGTCGCTCCTCTCTTCTAAATGCAAGTGCTCCTAAAGCAGGAATACAAATTCTGTATTCCTAAATATAGAAGATCTGGCAAGACACCAACGTACTGCAAGAATTTTTAAAAGTATTTAAAAAAAAAAAACGTGTTTATATCCTTCTCGTGTTGACCATTTTGTTTAAAAACATTTCATGAAAGCAAATTAATTGTCCAGTCATGGTATTAAAATCTTAAAAATGATCTGTCTCGGGCAGTGTTTTTCAACCGCGGTGTGCCGTGTGAGTTTATGTAATTTCACCTAATTGGGTTAAAAATATTTTTTGCACACAAGTAATTATAATCCGTAATTAATGTGCCATTGTTGAGTGTCTGTACTGTCTGGAGCTCGGTAGAGTAACCGTGTAATACTCTTCCATATCAGTAGGTGGCAGCAGGTAGCTAATTGCTTTGTAGATGTCGGAAACGCGTCGTGTCGTGATCACAATATGCAGACGACGGTGGGAGGCAGCGTGCAGGTACTAAGGTATGTTAAACCAAAAATAAGCAAAAGGTGAGTGCCGCTAAGAAGTGAAGTGAAGTATATTTATATAGCGCTTTTCTCTAGTGACTCAAAGCGCTTTTACATAGTGAAACCCAATATCTGAGTTACATTTAAACCAGTGTGGGTGGCACTGGGAGCAGGTGAGTAAAGTGTCTTGCCCAAGGACACAACGGCAGTGACTAGGATGGCGCAAGCGGGGATCGGACCTGGAACCCTCAAGTTGCTGGCACGGCCACTCTACCAACCGAGCTATGCCACAGAAAAAGGCATTGAAGCTAAGGCATGGCTGTGCATAACGAAACTAAAACTGAACTGGCTGCAAAGTAAACAAAACACCAAATGCTGCACTGCAAAAAGTCAGTGTTCAAAAACAAGAAAAAACGAAACAAAAATAAGGAGTGTTTTATTTGAACTAAGCAAAATTATCTGCCAATAGAACAAGAAAATGTGGCTTGTCAAGACTTTCCAAAACAAGTAAAATTAGCTAACCTCAATGAACCCAAAAATACCTTAAAATAAGTATATTCTCACTAATAACAAGTGCACTTTTCTTGGTAGAAAAAAAGAGACCTTTTTGTTCAATATGTTGAAAAATATTCTTAAATGAAGTAAATGCTAGTGCCATTATCTTGACATAATGATATGCGCTCGGCATTACGTTTTTTGAAACCAGCAAACTTATACTAAAAACTAGTTTATTTTTCTTAATGGAAAGGCAACAAGGCAACTGCTTGTTACTCTCGGGGTCTCCTAGCCGCTCAGGCAAATCATATTGTCTAAAAATGCATTTTTCCATCGATAACATGACATCATCGCGCCAAGTGCGTGCTCTTTCAGTCAATTAGTGCGCATATATACAGCCCGGCCCTCGGCCAAATTTATTTTAATTGTAATTTTGAGGAATTTATCTGAGTGAACTATTTCTGTTCAAAATTGTTTGAAATGTCACATGTTAAATGTTTAAATATTAACTGTCAGTTTACTCTGCCAACTGTACTACTATAGTACGTATTTTCTGTCATTTCATTGAAAATAAAACAGCAAAGTCAATTTGGCTGTCATCTGTTTTAATTATGAGACACAATTGTCTCTTTCATGCTTGAAATAAGAAATTATTACTTTAAAAAATGTAGTTTTATACTTGTGAGTGTTGATGACACAGCTTTGCAACAGTTGATATTCTAGTTTCAAGCATGTTTTACTCAATATAGGTCATAACATCTCAGTAACAAGCTGTAATATCTTACTGAGATCATTTAGGACCAAAACCCTTAAAACACTCTAACATAAAATCTGCAGAGTGAGAAGAATTATCTTTTTAGACGGAAAATAAGCAAATATCACCCTTATTTGAGATATTTCATCTTACTTAGATTTCAGTTTTAGACTTACAGCGTGTGGAGCAGACGGCGTCCACAAAGTACATCCGTACATGACATGACAATCAACAATGTCCCCACAAAGAAGGAAAGCGTCTGCACAACTTAAATAGTATGGATTGCGAAAATAAAGCAGGTGCGGGGAATAGCGCTCAAGGAAGACATGAAACTGCAACAGAAAAAATACCAACAAAACAGGAAAAAACACCAAAATAGGAGGGCAAGACAAGGACTAAAACACTACACACTGGAAAACAGCAAAAAACTCCAAATAAGTCAGGGCGTGATGTGACAGGTGGTGACAGTACACCTACTTTGAGACAAGAGCTATAGTGATGCATGCTTGATTATGGTTTACATTTATTTCCAACTATTGCGAGAACTACTTTTTACTGTCAACTGAGTTTTGTTTTTCAATGATTTCTGCTGGTGGTGTGCCTCCGCATTTTTTCAACGCAAAAAAATGTGCCTTGGCTCAAAAAAGGTTGAAAGATGGAGTAAAACTACAATGTAAATAGTCATGAAAATAAAGAAAACACATTGAAATGAGAAGGTGTGTCCAAACTTTTGGCCTGTACTGTATACATACATCACTTTTTTCAAAACAGGTTGCAGGTTAGAAAAGCTCCTTCTGGTTCCATGGAAATGGTCTAAAAATGCATTTTTGAAAATCGATTCTTATAAAACATATATGTGTGTTAATAGCGTGTATACACTACCGTTCAAAAGTTTGGGGTCACCCAAACAATTTTGTGGAATAGCCTTCATTTCTAAGAACAAGAATAGACTGTCGAGTTTCAGATGAAAATTCTCTTTTTCTGGCCATTTTGAGCGTTTAATTGACCCCACAAATGTGATGCTCCAGAAACTCAATCTGCTCAAAGGAAGGTCAGTTTTGTAGCTTCTGTAACGAGCTAAACTGTTTTCAGATGTGTGAACATGATTGCACAAGGGTTTTCTAATCATCAATTAGCCTTCTGAGCCAATGAGCAAACACATTGTACCATTAGAACACTGGAGTGATAGTTGCTGGAAATGGGCCTCTATACACCTATGTAGATATTGCACCAAAAACCAGACATTTGCAGCTAGAATAGTCATTTACCACATTAGCAATGTATAGAGTGTATTTCTTTAAAGTTAAGACTAGTTTAAAGTTATCTTCATTGAAAAGTACAGTGCTTTTCCTTCAAAAATAAGGACATTTACATGTGACCCCAAACTTTTGAACAGTAGTGTATATATATATATATATATATATATATATATATATATATATATATATATATATATATATATATATATATATATATATATATATATATTAGGGCTGTCAAAGTTGACGTGATAATAATTAACTATAATTTCTTTGAAAAACTTTTTTTTTTTTAATGCGCGATTAACCTTTTTGACCCTCGGCCCGTTCCGTAGTTTGTAGAAATGTGTAATGGCGTCCAGTTACTGTTGAGCCACCGGTTTGAAATTAGCTAGTAGAACTGCACAAATAAAGGGATATGTGGAGGGGAACAGGGGTGTGCAAGGACCGGCCTCGAAGACAGCGACAGGTGAGTAGATGGCCCAGGTGGACCTTGTTATCTAATCACCTGTTGCCTTTATTAGCAGCAGCCGGAATGAGACACGTTGTTGAAGTTGGAGTGGGAGCCAGAGAGAGAGAGAGAGACACTGACTCTGAAAACAAAATATTTTGCCGGAAAGCAAAAGCCAAGCCATCTTTATGAAAATAAAACGGTGTTGTACCCTGACAACCGGGCTCTCGTGACAGTGTGTGGTGGTCCGAGGAACCCACTAGAGGGCAACCTCCACAGGACACTGTGGAGGTTTTCCCGGAAGAGACAAGACAATTTTACCGTCAACCTTCGTGAAACGACATCATTGGAGCAAACGCTGATAGAGGAGAAGCTTCACGTCCGTGTTTGGATTACAGTTAAGTGCATTGACAACATAACATGTAGATTGTTACTCGGAACTGCTTTAGTAAGATGGAATACACGCTCAGCAGAAACAAAGACGGTAGGGAGGAAATCTAAAGTCACTTTTATTGGCGATTTTAAAGTTAAAGTACCAATGATTGTCACACACACACACTAGGTGTGGTGAAATTTGTCCTCTGCATTTGACCCATCCCCTTGTTGCACCCCCTGGGAGGTGAGGGGAGCAGTGGGCAGCAGTCTTTTCTCATACCAGTCACGCACGTCCTGTTGGCGGCTTCACAATAATAGCGCTATGCGTCACATCCGGTCTAACCAGCAAAACAACTAAAAATGCAATTATGTGCGATTCTGTGATATTTCTACCTAAATAAATGTTTTCTGGCAGATTGAAATGAGGTGTATTGTGATGGCAGCGGCGATGTGAAGGAGGAAGACTTTCTCTCTTTGAACAAACTTCTTCTTGGCTACCACTGAGACTAGGTTTAATACTGCAGGCGCGCCTGCCACGCCCCTCTGCGGATAATTACAGCTCACGACACAGTATTACACCATCGCGATGGTATATCCTTTCATAACCTGTTCTGATTGATAGTCCGCAATTGCAGAATGTTTAACAGACCGAATATTACATTTTATTAATAAGTAGGTAGAGAAAGTTAAAACTTTGTCATGCAGAGATATGAATGCCATTAATTTGCACTACTGTGCAGAAGTTCCATAATTCCATAAGCACACTACATCCACTCATGCAGAAGAAAGCAATAAGGGTCACTCTTAAGGCAGGATTATAAGGATCACACGATTACATTTTTTTAACATTCAAAACTAGTGAAGTTTAAAGAGCCTGTGGAACTACAAACAGTACAAATTACATACAAAGCAAAAAACAATTCACTGAAAAGGGAAGGGGGCTAAAATTGATATCTTGAAATGATGTGTTTCAATATGTGAGACAGTTTGAATGCGGAATTAAAATAATTTTAACCTTAATTTTCCACCTTCATTTTGTTTAAAAAAAACCCAATACAAACACATGATTTTCAATATGTACAAGAATGAGGGTTTCTAACAATCACAAAGTGTCAGGTTCCAACACTGATGACATTTATTAAACAAGACAAGAAGCAAGGAATTAAAAGAGACAGAATTAAATTTGGCTCAATTGAGGAGAGACGCGTAGACACTGTAAAAAACAATACAAAGACATAATTTTCCAATATGTACAAGAATGAGGGTTTCTAACAATCACAAAGTGTCAGGTTCCAACACTGATGACATTTATTAAACAAGACAAAAAGCAAGGAATCAAACAGAGACAGAATTAAATTTGGCTCAAATGAGGAGAGACGCGTAGACACTGTAAAAAACGATACAAAGACATCATTTTCCAATATGTACAAGAATGAGGGTTTCTAACAATCACAAAGTGTCAGGTTCCAACACTGATGACATTTATTAAACAAGACAAAAAGCAAGGAATCAAACAGAGACAGAATTAAATTTGGCTCAAATGAGGAGAGGCGCTTAGACACTGTAAAAAAACGATACAAAGACATCATTTTCCAATATGTACAAGAATGAGGGTTTTCTAACAATCACAAAGTGTCAGGTTCAAACACTGATGACATCTATTAAACAAGACAAGAAGCAAGAAATTAAAAAGAGACAGAATTAAATTTGGCTCAATTGAAGAGAGACGCGTAGACACTGTAAAAAACGATACAAAGACATAATATTTTCCAATATGTACAAGAATGAGGGTTTCTAACAATCCACAAAGTGTCAGGTTCAAACACTGATGACATCTATTGAACAAGACAAGAAGCAAGGAATTAAACAGAGACATAATTAAATTTGGCTCAAATGAAGAGAGACGCGTAGACACTGTAAAAAAACGATACAAATCATAATTTTCCAATATGTACAAGAATGAGGGTTTCTAACAATCACAAAGTGTCAGGTTCCAACACTGATGGCATTTATTAAACAAGACAAAAAGCAAGGAATTAAAAAGAGACAATTAAATTTGGCTCAATTGAGGAGACGCGTTGACACTGTAAAAAAACGATACAAAGACATCATTTTCAATATGTACAAGAATGAGGGTTTCTAACAATCACAAAGTGTCAGGTTCAAACACTGATGACATCTATTAAACAAGACAAGTAGCAAGGAATTAAAAAGAGACAGAATTAAATTTGGCTCAATTGGTTAATTAACGGTAGACACCGTTAACTAACGATACAAAGACATAATTTTCCAATATGTACAAGAATGAGGGTTTCTAACAATCACAAAGTGTCAGGTTCAAACACTGATGACATCTATTAAACAAGACAAGAAGCAAGGAATTAAAAACAGACAGAATTAAATTTGGCTCAATTAATGAGAGACGCGTAGACACTGTAAAAAATGATACAAAGACATAATTTTCCAATATGTACAAGAATGAGGGTTTCTAACAATCACAAAGTGTCAGGTTCAAACACTGATGACATATATCAAACAAGACAAGAAGCAAGGAATTAAACAGAGACAGAATTAAATTTGGCTCAATTGAGGAGAGACACGCAGACACTGTACCCTTGCACAGTGTCGTGCCACGCCCCTGACGAAAGATTGTACGCCTCCTCTTGTATTTGGACTTTCCCTCATTACATGGCAACAGGTGTTTCTAAGGGACGGGGGTCGTAAACAGCCATCGCATTTGATTAAAACAGTTCGAAGACAAGGTCGTAAACAGTTCACAGAAAAGGTCATAAAACAGTTCAAAGAAGAGGTCCTTGTAGGGGAGTCAGGTCTTGCTTCCTCTTCACTTTGTAGATCTCGGGTCAAGACAATATATTTCTGTTGATTACAATACATCAAAGAAACAGAACACCTTCATGTTGCTTCCCATCCTACACAGTGGAGTTTTACAAGCCTTCTTGGTAGGTTCAAAGACAGCTTTTGTCTTCTCGCCGGGAACTCATGGCAACACAAAGTTTTGTGTTAACTTAGATACAATTATTCTGACACAAAGTGTTTATTATTATCATTCTAATTATTTGGGTAGTTATTTACTTGTTACTGGTTGGGGTTACAATCAATTAGTACTTGTATTCCTGTGACTATATAGAGTATGCGTGTATTGTACGTACGTACTTTATTTTTTGTGCCAGAGAAAAGTGAGTAAAGATGAGTAAAAGATTATTGATAATATATTGTAATCCCACCGGTAAATGTTTCATTGTATATAATAATAATGATGATAAGAAAGATAGTTATTTGGTTGATAAAATAAGGGGTGGCAGTAAATAAGTTTCACTTCTTCCCACTCCTTTTTGGATATGAAAACAACCTAACCATTATGTATTGTTTTCATGTTGTATGTGTTTTCATTGTGAAAAAAATGTTTCTGTAATGTTGTCAAGATGATTTCCTTTTTTCATAAATTTTTATTTTGCTTTGTTTTTAAGTTAAAATACTACCATTACTAACCTGTACAACATGTAAAGTACTGAGTATCACAAACATGTATTCACGTACAAAAAGTATCACCTAACATCTTTGATGATCAAAGCATGATCATACTAATCCACATGTTGTGTTATTAATGCGTGAAACTGCTATCTAAACATGGAAGTGTTGCTCCTCTCTTCTAAATGCAAGTGCTCCTAAAGCAGGAATACAAATGCTGTATTCCTAATTATAGAAAATTTGGCAAGACACCAACTTTTTTTAAGTATTTTTAAAAACGTGTTTATATCCTTCTCGTGTTGACCATTTTGTTTAAAAACATTTCATGAAAGCAAATTGTCCAGTCATGGTATTAAACACTTAAAAATGATCTGTCTAGGGTACACTTATTAATGAACAAAAATTATATCTTTCTGCAATTAATCGCAATTATTTTTGAGTTCTGATCATTAGAACTCAAAATTAATCATTAGCATGTCTAAGGCAAGTCCAATGTAAATTGGCATCAAGCTATCACATTTTGAAAAGTGCTTCAGAGAACCAACGTGATAATAATACCCATTAAAATGTTGGTCGCAATTACTGTAATGTATAAAATATTCATATTGTTACAGCTCTAATTTATATTAGGGCTCTCAAAAATAACGAGTTATCTCATGTGATTAAGCACACAAAATGATTGCATCAATCATGTACATACGCAGAATAATCTCTTTAATTATAATAGTTACAAAACCCAAAACCGGTGAATTTGGCACGTTGTGTAAATGGGAAATAAAAACAGAATACAATGATTTACAAATCCTTTTCAACTTATATTCAATTGAATAGACTGCAAATACAAGATATTTAATGTTCGAAACAAAACATTTTTTTGCAAATAATCATTAACTTAGAATTTAATGGCAGCAACACATTGCAAAAGAGTTGGCACAGGGGCATTTTTACCACTGTGTTACATGGCCTTTCCTTTTAACAACACTCAGTAAACGTTTGGGAACCGAGGAGACCAATTTTTGAAGCTTTTCAGGTGGAATTCTTTCCCATTCTTTCTTGACGTTTTGGTATTTTAGGCTTCATAATGCGCCACACATTTTCAATGGGAGACAGGTCTGGACTACAGGCAGGCCAGTCTAGTACCGGCACTCTTTTACTATGAAGCCACGTTGATGTAACACGTGGCTTGGCATTGTCATGCTGAAATAAGCAGGGGCGTCCATGGTAACGTTGCTTGGATGGCAACATATGTTGCTCCAAAACCTGTATGTACCTTTCAGCATTAATGGCGCCTTCACAGATGTGTAAGTTACCCATGCCTTGAGCACTAATACACCCCCATACCATCACAGATGCTGGCTTTTGAACTTTGCACCTATAACAGTCCAGATGGTTCTTTTCCTCTTTGGTCTGGAGGACAAGATGTCCACAGTTTCAAAAACAATTTGAAATGTGGACTCGTCAGACCACAGAACACTTTTCCACTTTGCATCAGTCCATCTTGGATGAACTTGGGCCCAGCGAAGCCGGTGGCGATTCTGGGTGTTGTTTATAAATGGCTTAATAGTGTGTTTTATATATATATGTTAGGGCTGTCAAAGTTGACGCGATAATACCGCGTTAACTATAATTTACTTGAACGACGATCACTTTTTTTTAATGCGCGATTACAGTTTTTGACCCTCGCCCCGTTCCGTAGTTTGGGGAAATGTGTAATGGCGTCCAGTTACTGTTGAGCCACCGGCTCGAAATTAGCTAGCAGAACTGCACAAAGAAAGGGAGACCTTACTTTTATCTGAGTTTTTCGTCAAGTCTTTTCTCCTACAAATCCCACACGTCCGGTTGACAGCTTCACAATAATAGCCTACACTTACCACTTATGTTTGACTGCCATCTACTGGTCACACTTATTGTTCGAATAATTGTATCTAAGTTATCACAAAAACATTGTGTTACATTGAGTTCCTGGCAAGAAGACAAAAACATGTCTTTGAAGGCTTGTAAAACTCCACTCTGTAGGGGGGGGAAGCAACATGAAGGTGTTCTGTTTCTTCCATGTATTGTAATCAATAGAAAGATATTGTCTTGACCCAAGAACTACAAAAGCGAAGAGGAAGCAAGACCAGACTCCCCTCCAGGCACCGCTTTTTTTAACTCTTTTACGAACCTCTTTTTTTAACTCTTTTACGGGCCTCTTTTTGAACTCTTTTACGACCTTTTCTTTTGAACTGTTCAGTAACCAAAGGCGATGGCTGTTTACGACCCCGTCCCCTTGGAAGCAGCTGTTGCCATGTGGTCAGGGAAAGTCCAAATAAAGGAGGAGGCGTACAATCTTTCGCCAGAGCGTGCTGACACTGTCCAGTGGTACAGTGTCCAGGCGTCTCTCCTCACTGGGCCAAATTGTATTCTGTCTCTGTTTGATTCTTTGCTTCTTGTCTCGTTTAATAGATGTCATCAGTGTTTGAACCTGACACTTATCATAACACCATCTACCAAATAAAATAGCTTCGAGGTGGGTAAGCTCAACCAAATGAAGGCTTTCTCTCCTGGTACTCTCTGCGGTTGCTGAAACGAGGAATTAGTTGTCGTGCTGGACTTTGTTCTATTGTGCAGGTGTAGCTAATGTAGGATCCTTATTAGAGGGGATTAAAGCTGAGCAACCAGACAGCAGTCAACAAATGTAAACATGTTCCGGCGTTGCCTCCTGCAGGCGGGGCATTAACGTCTAATATTTACGCAGCACACAAGTCACCAGGTCAAAATGTGCCAAAGCCGTACAAATGTAAACGAGGGGCGGAAGCTGGCGGCCCGCCGTCGGTCCCGTGTTTGAATAATGCCGATGGTTACCATTGAAATCAGATTTATCAAGCAGCCCGCCCTCCCCTGTGATGGATGAGTGCACTCAGACGGTGGCAAGGGGAGGATAAAACCCGGGTGATTATGTGCGGCGGGAACCCGGGAAGCCACACAGCCGCGCGGCTAATTCGCGAGCCGAGCCCCTCCAAAGCCATCGGGAGGCATGGAGGGATTGAATGGAGGCTGGCGGCATTAGCATAGAGGCTGGCGGGGAAATGGGAGTCAAAGGCATAACTGCGGGTTGGGGAGGCGTGGATGAGAGCGGAGCACGTATTTTGCTGCTTGGGATCAAAGTGTGAGCGAGACGTGATGAATACGTAGAAGCTCTGCATAACCTGTGCTGCTTCCTTTCATTGCATTGCGTGTTACCTTCCATTGCATTACCATGCCAGCTTGTCAGAGAACATTCTACTTACCAAATGGGCTGACCTGGCAGTGTACTTTCTAATCATCTTTGATTATTACTAATAACCATGTTGTTTTGAAAACATTATTATTATTATTCTTCGCAGCCTGGACAGAGAAACATAATTTCACCCATTTGGGTTAAAAATATTTTTTGCAAAGCAGTAATTATAGTCTGCAAATGATGTGTTGTTGTTGAGTGTCAGTGCTGTCTAGAGCTCGGCAGACTAACCGTGTAATACTCTTCCATATCAGTAGGTGGCAGCAGGTAGCTAATTGCTTTGTAGATGTCGGAAACAGCGGGAGGCAGTGTGCAGGTAAAAAGGTGTTTTGATTGATTGATTGAGACTTTTATTAGTAGGTTGCACAGTGAAGTACATATTCCGTACAATTGACCTCTAAATGGTAACACCCGAATAAGTTTTTCAACTTGTTTAAGTCGGGGTCCACTTAAATTGATTCATGATACAGATATATACTATCATATATACTATCATCATAATACAGTCATCACACAAGATAATCACATTGAATTATTTACATTATTTACAATCAGGGGTGTGGAGGGGGGGGGGGGGGAGAGATTAGAAGGCATAAGAAAAAGAAAAAGTATCTGCATTTGATTGTTTACATTTGATTATTAGCAATCCGGGGAGGGTGTTAGTTTAGGGTTGTAGCTGCCTGGAGGTGAACTTTTATTGCGGTTTTGAAGGAGGATAGAGATGTCCTTTCTTTTGTACCTGTTGGGAGCGCATTCCACATTGATGTGGCATAGAAAGAGAATGAGTTAAGACTTTTGTTAGTTCGGAATCTGGGTTTAACGTGGTTAGTGGAGCTCTCCCTGGTGTTGTGGTTATGGCGGTCATTTACGTTAAGGAAGTAGTTTGACATGTACTTCGGTATCAGGGAGGTGTAGCGGATTTTATAGACTAGGCTCAGTGCAAGTTGTTTAACTCTGTCCTCCACCTTGAGCCAGCCCACTTTAGAGAAGTGGGTAGGAGTGAGGTGGGATCTGGGGTGGAGGTCTAGAAGTAACCTGACTAGCTTGTTCTGAAATGTTTGGAGTTTAGATTTGAGGGTTTTGGAGGTGCTAGGGTACCAGGAGGTGCATGCGTAATCGAAAAAGGGTTGAACGAGAGTTCCCGCCAGAATCCTCAAGGTGCTTTTGTTGACCAGAGAGGAAATTCTGTAGAGAAATCTCTTTCGTGTCTAATGCATAAACCAAAAATAAACAAAAGGTGAGTGCCCCTAAGAAAAGGCATTGAAGCTTAGGGAAGGCTATGCAGAACCAAACTAAAACTGAACTGGCTACAAAGTAAACAAAAACAGAATGCTGGACGACAGCAAAGACTTACTGTGGAGCAAAGACGGCGTCCACAATGTACATCCGAACATGACATGACAATCAACAATGTCCCCACAAAGAAGGATAAAAACAACTGAAGTATTCTTGATTGCTAAAACAAAGTAGATGCGGGGAAATATCGCTCGAAGGAAAACATGAAACTGCTACAGGAAAATACCAAAAAAAGAGAAAAAGCCACCAAAATAAATAAATGATAAATGGGTTATACTCAAAGCGCTTTGACAGTATTTCCACATTCACCCATTCACACACACATTCACACACACATTCACACACTGATGGCGGGAGCTGCCATGCAAGGCGCTAACCAGCAGCCATCAGGAGCAAGGGTGAAGTGTCTTGCCCAAGGACACAACGGACGTGACTAGGATGGTTGAAGGTGGGGATTGAACCCCAGTAACCAGCAACCCTCCGATTGCTGACACGGCCACTCTACCAACTTCGCCACGCCGTCCCTAATAAGAGCGCAAGACAAGAAGTAAAACACTACACACAGGAAAACAGCAAAAAACTCCAAATAAGTCAGAGACAAGAGCTATAATGATTCATGCTTGGTTATGTTTTAAAGTCATATCCAACAATTGCGGCAATAACTTTTTACTGTCGACTGTTTTTTAATGATTTCTGCCAGTGGTGTGCTTCCGGATTTTTTCAACGCAAAAAATTTGCCTCGGCTCAAAAAAGGTTGAAATCACTGCTGTAAAGCACCAGTTCCATTGGCAGCAAAACAGGCCCAGAACATAATACTACCACCACCATGCTTGACGGTAGTTATGGTGTTCCTGGGATTAAAGGCCTCACCTTTTCTCCTCCAAACATATTGCTGGGTATTGTGGCCAAACAGCTCCATTTTTTTCATCTGACATCACATGGACAAAGATAAGACCTTCTGGGGGAAAGTTTTGTTTGGTTGTCAAATGTAAAGGTGGTTTTATTAAATAGGTGTAGATGTCTAGCAGGACCGATAATCAGCATTTCAGTCAATACTCACGGCTCCAATATTGTATCATAAGTGGAAAAGTTGTATCAGCTGGGATAGGCTCCGGATTATCCACGACCCTAAGTAGGATAAGCGGTATGGGAAATGAATTGTTGCAAAGATGATTAGCGTGAAATTTATCAAGCAATCTTGTTCAAATTTTACAGACGTGTGCCTTTTAGTGCCCCAAATGTGTTACCAAAATTTTGTGGTGATTTGGTTTAACGCCACGTAGATACAGTGGAATGTTTTGGAGAGGGTCTGGAGTTGTGTGAGACATTTCAAGTCAATAGGACTATAGTAGAGGTTGGATGGCAACATATGTTGCTCCAAAACCTGTTTGTACCTTTCAGCATTAATGGCGCCTTCACAGATGTGTAAGTTACCCATGCCTTGGGCACTAATACACCCCCATACCATCACACATGCTGGCTTTTACACTTTGCGCCTAGAACAATCCGGATGCTTCTTTTCCTCTTTGGTCCGGATGATACGACGTCCACAGTTTCCAAAAACAATTTGAAATGTGGACTCGTCAGACCACAGAACACTTTTCCACTTTGCATCAGTCCATCTTAGATGAGCTCGGGCCCAGCGAAGCCGGCGGTGTTTCTGGGTGTTGTTGATAAATGGCTTTGGCTTTGCGTAGTCGAGTTTTAACTTGCACTTACAGATGTAGCGACCAACTGTAGTTACTGACAGCGGTTTTCTGAAGTGTTCCTGAGCCCATGTGGTGATATCCTTTACACATTGATGTCGTTTTTTTAAGCCGTACCGCCTGAGGGATCGAAGGTCTGTAATATCATCGCTTACGTGCAGTGATTTCTCCAGATTCTCTGAACCTTTTTGATGATATTACGGACCGTAGATGGTGAAATCCCTAAATTCCTTGCAATAGCTGGTTGAGAAATGTTGTTCTTAAACTGTTCGACAATTTGCTCATGCATTTGTTCACAAAGTGGTGACCCTCGCCCCATCCTTGTTTGTGAATGACTGAGCATTTCATGGAAGCTGCTTTTATACCCAATCATGGCACCCACCTGTTCCCAATTAGCCTGTTCACCTGTGGGATGTTCCAAATAAGTGTTTGATGAGCATTCCTCAAACTTCTCAGTCTTTTTTGCCACTTGTGCCAGCTTTTTGGAAACATGTTGCCGGCATCAAATTCCAAATGAGCTAATATTTGCAAAAAATAACAAAGTTTTCCAGTTCGAAACGTTAAGTGTAAGGATTTGCAAATGATTGTATTCTGTTTTTATTTACCATTTACACAAACGTGACAACTTCACTGCTTTTGGGTTTTGTACTTTCTATAGTTCAAGACTTAGGGTCATTTAAAAACAGCACCGCACATCATAAGGGCGGCTACAGTTTTAACGTTAAAGGTCTAAAAAAATGATGTAGAATGTCCGTGATTGAAAAATAATAGCTCAGACAACTAATTTTGACAAATGTTCACCTATTAGTGTAGAGCGGGCGAGGAGTAGAAGAGTTAGCAGGTGTTGTTTAACGACTGTAGTAGCAGTGCATAAAAGTCGACAGCAGGCGGCTGGTTAATGCTTTGCTCCTCCAGCCGTTTATTCAGGTAAATCTTTTTCCAAGGTTGAACGCTTGTTGATTTTCTACGGCGAGCCGCCAGATGCCGACCATTTGATTTGAGGGGGGGTGACAGGGGGAAGCGTTCCTGCTGCTTCACATATAGAGCAGCATCCGACAAGCTGAGGATCATCCAGGGTGTGTTGTTGCGACTGGAAACAATGCGTCTGCTTCCTGTTGGTTTGGATTTGTTTTGTTATTCGGTTGTAAAAGTCAAATTTGTCCGATGTACATTTTTGTCTCGCGAAGCTTGAAGACAACTGGAGCATCCTTAGGCCAGCAGTCTGCTACAACTGATACCATGTGGGCATCCAACGCGCCGACGCACATAAGCCTTGCTACATGAGGCCCTTTTCCACCAAAAGTAAACTTTTGGTTCCTGGAACCTGTAGTTCCTGGAACTATATGTGTTTCCACCGCATTTCACAGTTCCGGTCGTTTCTACAAATCAGGCTGATGACGTATGGAGGAGTGGTTTACTATATTTCAACGCTGATACCACGTAAATAAACAGACAATATTAGGTCAGTTATTTTAGTAAAAAAGTAAGTAAATGAAATACAAATCAATGATTTTTAAAACATAAAGTGTACCGAATTGTTCATAAAAACTCAGGCTTTTGTCCGCAATGTCCAACAGTCAGAAGGTCGTCCTCTAAGTAAATTATGACTTCATGAGGGTCAGGTGGTTCCTTTTGGTCCATTTCAGCTGTAAATAACGATATATAAATAATAAATGTCAGTGTTTATCTGTAGATAACAATATATAAATAATAAATGTCAGTGTTTATCTGTAAATAACAATATATAAATAATAGATGTCAGTGTTTATCTGTAAATAACAATATATGAATAAGACATGTCAGTATTTTTCTGTGAATAACAATATATACATAATAAATGTCAGTTTTTATCTGTAAATAATATATAAATGATACATGTCAGTGTTTATCTGTAAATAACAATAAATAAATAATAAATGTCAGTGTTTATCTGTAAATAACAATATATGAATAATACATGTCAGTGTTTATCTGTAAATAAGAATATATAAATAATAAATGTCAGTGTTTATCTGTAAATAACAATATATGAATAATACATGTCAGTGTTTATCTGTAAATAAAAGTATATAAATAATGTCAGTGTTTATCTGTAAAAAACAATATATAAATAATAAATGTCAGTGTTTATCTGTAAATAACAATATATACATAATACATGTCAGTGTTTATCTGTAAATAACAATATATAAATAATACATGTCAGTGTTTATCTGTAAATAAAAGTATATAAATAATGTCAGTGTTTATCTGTAAAAAACAATATATAAATAATAAATGTCAGTGTTTATCTGTAAATAATAATATATACATAATACATGTCAGTGTTTATCTGTAAATAACAATATATAAAGAATACATGTTAGTGTTTATCTGTAAATAACAATATATGAATAATACATGTCAGTGTTTATCTGTAAATAACAATCTATAAATAATAAATGTCAGTGTTTATCTGTAAATAACAATACTGTATATAAATAATAAATGTCAGTGTTTATCTGTAAATAACAATATATAAATAATAAATGTCTGTGTTTATCTGTAAATAACAATATATAAATAATAAATGTCAGTATTTATCTGTAAATAACAATATATAAATAATAAATGTCAGTGTTTATCTGTAAATAACAATAATGTATATAAATAATAAATGTCAGTGTTTATCTGTAAATAACAATACTGTATATAAATAATAAATGTCAGTGTTTATCTGTAAATAACAATATATGTATATATATATATATATATATAATACATGTCAGTGTTTATCTGTAAATAACAATATATAAATAATACATGTTAGTGTTTATCTGTAAATAACAATATATGAATAATACATGTCAGTGTTTATCTGTAAATAACAATATATAAATAATAAATGTCAGTGTTTATCTGTAAATAATACTGTCTATAAATAATAAATGTCAGTGTTTATCTGTAAACTACAATATATAAATAATACATGTCAGTGTTTATCGGGAAATAACAATATATAAATAATACATGTCAGTGTTTATCGGTAAATAACAATATATAAATAATAGTCAGTGTTTATCGGTA
>NC_084758.1:27403945-27408945 GCF_033978785.1 Entelurus aequoreus
ACAACTGAAGTATTCTTGATTGCTAAAACAAAGTAGATGCGGGGAAATATCGCTCAAAGGAAAACATGAAACTGCTACAGGAAAATACCAAAAAAAGAGAAAAAGCCACCAAAATAAATAAATGTTAAATGGGTTATACTTGTATAGCGCTTTTCTACCTTCAAGGTACTCAAAGCGCTTTGACAGTATTTCCACATTCACCCATTCACACACTGATGGCGGGAGCTGCCATGCAAGGCGCTGACCAGCAGCCATCAGGAGCAAGGGTGAAGTGTCTTGCCCAAGGACACAACGGACGTGACTAGGATGGGTGAAGGTGGGGATTGAACCCCAGTAACCAGCAACACTCCGATTGCTGACACGGCCACTCTACCAACTTCGCCACGCCGTCCTTAATAAGAGCACAAGACGAGAACTAAAACACTACACACAGGAAAACAGCAAAAAACTCCAAATAAGTCAGGGTGTGATGTGACAGGTGGTGACAGTACACCTACTTTGAGACAAGAGCTATAATGATTCATGCTTGGTTATGTTTTAAAGTCATATCCAACAATTGCGGCAATAACTTTTTACTGTCGACTGTTTTTTAATGATTTCTGCCAGTGGTGTGCTTCCGGATTTTTTCAAGGCAAAAAATTTGCCTCGGCTCGAAAAAGGTTGAAATCACTGCTGTAAAGCACCAGTTCCATTGGCAGCAAAACAGGCCCAGAACATAATGCTACCACCACCATGCTTGACGGTAGTTATGGTGTTCCTGGGATTAAAGGCCTCACCTTTTCTCCTCCAAACATATTGCTGGGTATTGTGGCCAAACAGCTCCATTTTTTTCATCTGACATCACATGGAGAAAGATAAGACCTTCTGGAGTAAAGTTTTGTTTGGTTGTCAAATCTAAAGGTGGTTTTAATAAATATGTGTAGATGTCTAGCAGGACCGATAATCAGCATTTCAGTCAATACTCACGGCTCCAATATTGTATCATAAGTGGAAAAGTTGTATCAGCTGGGATAGGCTCCGGATTATCCACGACCCTAAGTAGGATAAGCGGTATGGGAAATGAATTGTTGCAAAGATGATTAGCGTGAAATTTATCAAGCAATCTTGTTCAAATTTTACAGACGTGCGCCTTTTAGTGCCCCAAATGTGTTACCAAAATGTTGTGGTGATTTGGTTTAACGCCACGTAGATACAGTGGAATGTTTTGGAGAGGGTCTGGAGTTGTGTGAGACATTTCAAGTCAATAGGACTATAGTAGAGGTTGGATGGCAACATATGTTGCTCCAAAACCTGTTTGTACCTTTCAGCATTAATGGCGCCTTCACAGATGTGTAAGTTACCCATGTCTTGGGCACTAATACACCCCCATACCATCACACTGGCTGCCTTTTCCACTTTGCGCCTAGAACAATCCGGATGCTTCTTTTCCTCTTTGGTCCGGAGGACACGACGTCCACAGTTTCCAAAAAATTTGAAATGTGGACTCGTCAGACCACAGAACACTTTTACACTTTGCATCAGTCCATCTTAGATGAGCTCGGGCCCAGCGAAGCCGGCGGCGTTTCTGGGTGTTGTTGATAAATGGCTTTGGCTTTGCGTAGTCGAGTTTTAACTTGCACTTACAGATGTAGCGACCAACTGTAGTTACTGACAGTGGTTTTCTGAAGTGTTCCTGAGCCCATGTGGTGATATCCTTTACACATTGATGTCGTTTTTTTAAGCAGTACCGCCTGAGGGATCGAAGGTCTGTAATATCATCGCTTACGTGCAGTGATTTCTCCATATTCTCTAAACCTTTTTGATGATATTACGGACCGTAGATGGTGAAATCCCTGAATTCCTTGCAATAGCTGGTTGAGAAATGTTGTCCTTAAACTGTTCGACAATTTACCCACGCATTTGTTCACAAAGTGGTGACCCTCGCCCCCTCCTTGTTTGGGAATGACTGAGCATTTCAAGGAAGCTGCTTTTACACCCAATCATGGCACCCACCTGTTCCCAATTAGCCTGTTCACCTGTGGGATGTTCCAAATAAGTGTTTGATGAGCATTCCTCAACCTTCTCAGTCTTTTTTGCCACTTGTGCCAGCTTTTTGGAAACATGTTGCAGGCATCAAATTCCAAATGAGCTAATATTTGCAAAAAATAACAACGTTTTCCAGTTCGAAACGTTAAGTGTAAGGATTTGCAAATCATTGTATTCTGTTTTTATTTACCATTTACACAACGTGACAACTTCACTGCTTTTGGGTTTTGTACTTTCTATCGTTCAAGACTTACGGTCATTTAAAAACAACACCGCACATCATAAGGGCGGCTACAGTTTTAACGTTAAAGGTCTAAAAAAATGATGTAGAATGTCCGTGATTGAAAAATAATAGCTCAGACAACTAATTTTGACAAATGTTCACCTATTAGTGTAGAGCGGGCGAGGAGTAGAAGAGTTAGCAGGTGTTGTTTAACGACTGTAGTAGCAGTGCATAAAAGTCGACAGCAGGCGGCTGGTTAATGCTTTGCTCCTCCAGCCGTTTATTCAGGTAAATCTTTTTCCAAGGTTGAACGCTTGTTGATTTTCTACGGCGAGCCGCCAGATGCCGACCATTTGATTTGAGGGGGGGTGACAGGGGGAAGCGTTCCTGCTGCTTCACATATAGAGCAGCATCCGACAAGCTGAGGATCATCCAGGGTGTGTTGTTGCGACTGGAAACAATGCGTCTGCTTCCTGTTGGATTGGATTTGTTTTGTTATTCGGTTGTAGAAGTCAAATTTGTCCGATGTAAATTTTTGTCTCGCGAAGCTTGAAGACAACTGGAGCATCCTTAGGCCAGCAGTCTGCTACAACTGATACCATGTGGGCATCCAACGCGCCGACGCACATAAGCCTTGCCACATGAGGCCCTTTTCCACCAAAAGTAAACTTTTGGTTACTGGAACCTCTACTTCCTGGAACTATATGTGTTTCCACCGCATTTCACAGTTCCGGTCGTTTCTACAAATCAGGCTGATGACATATGGAGGAGTGGTTTACTATATTTCAACGCTGATACCACGTAAATAAACAGACAATATTAGGTCAGTTATTTTAGTAAAAAAGTAAGTAAATGAAATACAAATCAATGATTTTTAAAACATAAAGTGTACCGAATTGTTCATAAAAACTCAGGCTTTTGTCCGCAATGTCCAACAGTCAGAAGGTCGTCCTCTAAGTAAATTATGACTTCATGAGGGTCAGGTGGTTCCTTTTTGGTCCATTTCAGCTGTAAATAACGATATATAAATAATAAATGTCAGTGTTTATCTGTAAATAACAATATATAAATAATAGATGTCAGTGTTTATCTGTAAATAACAATATATGAATAATACATGTCAGTATTTTTCTGTAAATAACAATATATACATAATAAATGTCAGTTTTTATCTGTAAATAATATATAAATGATACATGTCTGTTTATCTGTAAATAACAATATATGAATAATACATGTCAGTATTTTTCTGTAAATAACAATATATACATAATAAATGTCAGTTTTTATCTGTAAATAATATATAAATGATACATGTCAGTGTTTATCTGTAAATAACAATAAATAAATAGTAAATGTCAGTGTTTATCTGTAAATAAGAATATATGAATAATAAATGTCAGTGTTTTTCTGTAAATAATAATAAATACATAATAAATGTCAGTTTTTATCTGTAAATAACAATATATAAATAATACATGTCAGTGTTTATCTGTAAATAAAAGTATATAAATAATGTCAGTGTTTATCTGTAAAAAACAATATATAAATAATAAATCTCAGTGTTTATCTGTAAATAACAATATATACATAATACATGTCAGTGTTTATCTGTAAATAACAATATATACATAATACATGTCAGTGTTTATCTGTAAATAACAATATATGAATAATACATGTCAGTGTTTATCTGTAAATAACAATCTATAAATAATAAATGTCAGTGTTTATCTGTAAATAACAATACTGTATATAAATAATAAATGTCAGTGTTTATCTGTAAATAACAATATATAAATAATAAATGTCTGTGTTTATCTGTAAATAACAATATATAAATAATAAATGTCAGTATTTATCTGTAAATAACAATATATAAATAATAAATGTCAGTGTTTATCTGTAAATAACAATAATGTATATAAATAATAAATGTCAGTGTTTATCTGTAAATAACAATACTGTATATAAATAATAAATGTCAGTGTTTATCTGTAAATAACAATATATATATATATATGTATATATATATATATAATACATGTCAGTGTTTATCTGTAAATAACAATATATAAATAATACATGTTAGTGTTTATCTGTAAATAACAATATATGAATAATACATGTCAGTGTTTATCTGTAAATAACAATATATAAATAATAAATGTCAGTGTTTATCTGTAAATAATACTGTCTATAAATAATAAATGTCAGTGTTTATCTGTAAACTACAATATATAAATAATACATGTCAGTGTTTATCGGGAAATAACAATATATAAATAATACATGTCAGTGTTTATCGGTAAATAACAATATATAAATAATAGTCAGTGTTTATCGGTAAATAACAATATATAAATAATAAATATCAGTGCTGTTAAATAACAATATATATATGATACATGTCAGTGTTTATCGGTAAATAACAATATATAAATGATAAATGTCCGTGTTTATCTGTAAATAACAATATATAAATAATACATGTCAGTGTTTATCGGTAAATAACAATATATAAATAATCCATGTCAGTGTTTATCTGTAAATAACAATATATAAATAATAAATGTCAGTGTTTATCGGTAAATAACAATATATAAATGATAAATGTCAGTGTTTATCTGTAAATAACAATATATAAATAATAGTCGGTGTTTATCGGTAAATAACAATATATAAATAATAAATATCAGTGTTGTTAAATAACAATATATACATAATACATGTCAGTGTTTATCGGTAAATA
>NC_084758.1:27416445-27451445 GCF_033978785.1 Entelurus aequoreus
ACCACCACACACTGCCACGATAGCCCGGATGTCGGAGTTCAACACTGTTTTATTTTCATAAATGTGGAGAGCCTTTTGCTTTCCAGCCAAAATGTCTTTCTCTTTGTTCGTGTCTCTCTCTCTGGCTCCCACTCCAACTACGTGTCTCATTCCGGCTGCTGCTAATAAAGGCGACAGGTGATTAGACAACAAGGCCCACCCGGGCCATCTACTCACCTGTCGCTGTCTTCGAGTCCGGTCCTGGCACACCCCGTTCCACGGCAGGCCCTCAGGCCACGCCCCCCTCCACAGTATGAATTCCTCATTCTTAACTCCAAGTAACGTTTGTAAGTTTTACAATATAACTAAAACTCTTTATAGTTACTAAACGTCCCATGAGTGATGTCTGCAGGAGTGTTTTCATGCATATCTGTACGTGCTATCGCAATGTAATGACGCTTGCGTCGTTAGCATTAGCTAATATGCTAACACGTTTATGCAGTGTCTGTGGTAGTATTATTAACTTACACCTGCATTTTTCTGTGTTGTTTCAGTTTCACAAATTCCTCAGTAAATTCACCAAAACGTCACCGTGGATGTATTGAGTCTGTTTAGCTGCTTGGAGAGCGAGCTTCCACAGCTAGTGGGTCCACGATGATGACTTCTGTTTTGTTTGATCAGCCGTTTTACTGCCCTGTTACAGACCGATGCGCTCTACAGTCCGAAAAATACGCTACATTCTTTTTACTACAGGAAACAACAGAGTTAGAAATGATCTGTTCCGGGGTCAAACCATTGCCTGTCAATACTTAGTTAGATCAAGCACAAACTCAAATCTCTCTGGTTGCGTTAACCACAACAAAACTCATTTTCTCTCCCTGACACCTTCAGTTTTTTTTATAGCTCTTTCGGGGGTTCCAGAAAGCGGAATCGATGCTTGCCAAGGACAGCGTGAACAAGTGACTCACTTATTTTTGTTCATCCTTTCAAGGTCTGGCACTCCTATAAAAAAAATGAAATAAAAAAAACCCCCGGCGTGGGAGTGGAATCACACCCACGGAGCTCATAGACTGTGACTTCTACGTGACATTCAACAGATAGTCGATCAGGATGCTTCACTTTGATGGTTTTAGTATTTGAAGTATCAGAGAATGTGACGTCATGTACAGTAGGTAGGGTTGTATTCAGGTCTTATTCCTGTGAGAATCCTGCGCGTGACTGAGGCATTAGGGAGTGGGACGAGCCAGGACTAGCTGCAGTGTCCAACGAGAAGACAATACTGTATCATCTCTTTCTCTTTCGGCGGCATAGCTCGGTCGGTAGAGTGGCCGTGCCAGCAACTTGAGGGTTCCAGGTTCGATCCCCGCTTCCGCCATCCTAGTCACTGCCGTTGTGTCCTTGGGCAAGACACTTTACCCACCTGCTCCACACTGCTATAAATGTAACTTAGATATTGGGTTTCACTATGTAAAAGCGCTTTGAGTCACTAGAGAAAAGCGCTATATAAATATAATTCACTTCACTTCACTTCAGTAGTTTTAACTATTATTTAAAGGCCTACTGAAATGAATTTTTTAAATTTAAACGGGGATAGCAGATCCATTCTATGTGTCATACTTGATCATTTTGCGATATTGCCATATTTTTGCTGAAAGGATTTAGTAGAGAACATCGACGATAAAGTTCGCAACTTTTGGTCGCTGATAAAAAAAAGCCTTGCCTATACCGGAAGTAGCATGACGTCACCGGAGGAAGGACTCCTCACATTTTCCTAATGTTTACAATGCAGCGAGAGAGATTCGGACCGAGAAAGCGACGATTACCCCATTAATTTGGGCAAGGATGAAAGATTTGTGGATGAGGAAAGTGAGAGTGAAGGACTAGAGTGCAGTGCAGGACGTATCTTTTTTTTCGCTCTGACCGTAACTTAGGTACAAGGGTTCATTGGATTCCACACTTTCTCCTTTCTCTATTGTGGATCACAGATTTGTATTTTAAACGACCTCGGATACTATATCCTCTTGAAAATGAGAGTCGAGAACGCGAAATGGACATACACGGTGACTTTTATTTCCACGACAATACATCGGCGAAGCACTTTAGCTACTGAGCTAACGTGATAGCATAGGGCTCAAATGCAGATAGAAACAAAATAAATAAACCCCTGACTGGAAGGATAGACAGAAGATCAACAATACTATTAAACCATGGACATGTAACTACACGGTTAATAATTCCCAGCTTGGCGAAGCTTAACAATGCTGTTGCTAACGACGCCATTGAAGCTAACTTAGCAACAGGACCTCACAGAGCTATGATAAAAACATTAGCTATCCACCTACGCCAGCCCTCATCTGCTCATCAACACCCGTGCTCACCTGCGTTCCAGCGATCGACGGAAGGACGAAGGACTTCACCCGATCATCCGTGCGGTCGGCGGCTAGCGTCGGCTAGTGCGTCTGCTTTCCAAGTCAAAGTCCTCCTGGTTGTGTTGCTGCAGCCAGCCGCTAATACACCGATCCCACCTACAGCTTTCTTCTTTGCAGTCTTCATTGTTCATTAAACAAATTGCAAAAGATTCACCAACACAGATGTCCAGAATACTGTGGAATTTTGAAATGAAAACAGAGCTTTTTTGTATTGGATTCAAAGGTGTACCAATACTTCCGGTTCAACGATTGACGTCACGCGCAAACGTCATCATACATAGACGTTTTCAACCGGAAGTTTTGCGGGAAATTTAAAATTGCACTTTATAAGTTAACCCGGCCGTATTGGCATGTGTTGCAATGTTAAGATTTCATCATTGATATATAAACTATCAGACTGCGTGGTCGGTAGTAGTGGCTTTCAGTAGGCCTTTAAACAATCCCAATTAATTCGAAAATTGATTTTTTGACACCCCTACAAATAATACATTGCGTGAATCCGATTGAATTGAAAATGGTGTTGAATAGAAGAATTCATTATAAACTTCACTTCACACTTTGAGGGAACTGTCCCAGACCCACCGTACAACCCAGCAATATCCAAGTATTACTAGTAGGGGTGTCAAAAAATTATAATTTTTATGAATGACTCACGATCCTTATTTGTAACGATTCTTAATTGATGAAAAAAATAAAAAATTGATTATAAATTTGTTTTAATCTGTCCTGTACAGCCACTTTATTAAATGTTTGGGTAGAATTTCATTAAACAAAGTAATATAGAACTGTGTCAGATGTGTTCATCTACTTTATGGAGGAATGTAGTTAATCATTGAACTGCTACCCAATGTTAATAAAAAGTATTGATTTTAAATCGAGAATCGTTTCGAATCGAGTCGTTACCCCCAAAAATCGAATCCCAGCTCTAATTATTAGTATGTTCATTTTTGAAGGGGCCATACTATGCAAAATCAACTTTTCTTACCTATTGGCCCCTGTTTGTGTGTATTTGGGATCTGCGTAAGTCCCGGAAACGTAAAATCAAACCATGGAGGCATTGCGGGGATATTGAAAAAAACTATCTCGCCATCCGTCATACTTTCGCCTTTAGAAAATTGCCCCATGGTTGACGTTTTTGCCGTTGGTGATGTCAGCAGATTATCCGTATATGGTAGAGATTAGTGTTGTACGGTATACCGGTATTAGTATAGTACCGCGATACTAATGGATCATATTCGGTACTATACCGCCTCTGAAAAGTACTGGTCCCCGGACCCCCCGTCGTCGTCACGTCGTGTCATTGCTGGTTTACAAGCAGAGGAGCATGTTCGGCAGCGCACAATCACAGAGCACTTACAAGCAGACACAGTGTGTGGACAGAAAAGAGAGAACGGACGCATTTTGGCTTAAAAACTAACGATAAAGGTGAAGTTATAACACTGAAACGCCCTCAGGAAGAGGTGCTTTAAGACATGGCTAGTTAGCTAGCGGCTAAAGTTAAGCCCCAGTCGGCAGTGTTTTAGCTACTTCTAAATCACTAATCTTTGTCTCCATGGCGACAAATAAAGTAAGTTTCTTACAAGTATCATCCCTGCAGGACGAGGAATAGCTAAACATGCTTCACTACACACCGTAGCTCACTGGTGTCACAATGTCAACAAACGCCATTTGTGGATCTACACCTAACATCCACTGTAATGATACCAAGTACAATACTACTATGATTACTTCAATCTTTTGTTTAAAAAAAAATGTACATTATGTTTATAAAGTCAGGAAATATGTCCCTGGACACATGAGGACTTAGAATATGACCAATGTATGATCCTGTAACTACTTGGTATCAGATTGATACCCAAATGTGTGGTATCATCCAAAACTAATGTAAAGTATCAAACAACAGAAGAATAAGTGATTATTACATTTTAACAGAAGTGTAGATAGAACATGTTAAAAGAGAAAGTAAGCAGATATTAACAGTAAATGAACAAGTAGATTAATAATTCATTTTCTACCACTTGTCCTTAATAATGTTGACAAAATAATAAGTAGATAAATGACACAATATGTTACTGCATATGTCAGCAGACTAATTAGGAGCCTTTGTTTGTTTACGACTTGGTATTGGATTGATACCCAAATTTTACCCATTTGTTTGAGTCAGCTTGAAGCATCCCTCTGTCTCGGACTCCCTCGTCGTCATATGACATAAGTGTGTGCCCGTTATGATTTTGATGACCTACCTTATCTTGCCTCTGATTGGCCAGTCCGTGATGTTTCGCCCTAACCATAGCCAATTGTGACTCATCATACGAACACCAACCAATCATCATGGATTTTCTCCGTATGTATGGATGTTCTCATTTATCCAGGTCTTTGTATTTTCTCAATTTTTTGGGGGGGGCCTGGATTCGCAGTCCTAAAAATAGCTAAGCTACAGGAAAAGTAGTGAATCTATCGCCAAGCTACTTGGAAATGTAGTGAAGCTACGTCGCTTAGCTACATGTAGCTTGTTACCGCTCATCTCTGGTTGTGGGGCAGACTGGCTCGTACATGCGCGTGCTTTCTCCGCTGTTGCCACTTCTAATACAAAGTAGCGTACAGTTCGAACTTATATCTGTCGGTAGACTCGCTATGGAAGTGCTAAAATCTACAACAAAGATGGCGGGGAGAAAACGCAGTCGAAGTGGAGCCATGCAAATAAGAAGATGGTCTGGAAAACATACTTTATAAACATGTTGACCAAAAAAAAAACACCATTACATGTTATGTAGACCAGTGGTCCCCAACCTTTTTGTAGCTGCGGACCGGTCAACGCTTGAAAATTTGTCCCACGTACCGGGGTTTTTTTGGGTTTTTTTGTTTGTTTTTCATAAAGAAATACAATCATGCGTGCTTACGGACTGTATCCCTGCAGACTGTATTCATCTATATTGATATATAATGTATATATTGTGTTTTTATGTTGATTTGATAAAAAAAAATATTTTTTTATTTTTTATTTTTTATTTTTTCATAAAGAAATACAATCATGTGTGCTTACGGACTGTATCCCTGCAGACTGTATTTATCTATATTGATATATAATGTATATATTGTGTTTTTATGTTGATTTGATTTAAAAAAAATATATAGACATTTTTTAATTTTTTTTTCATAAAGAAATACAATCATGTGTGCTTACGGACTGTATCCCTGCAGACTGTATTCATCTATATTGATATATAATGTATATATTGTGTTTTTATGTTGATTTGATTAAAAAAAATAAAAAAAATTGTATTCATTTTTTTCATAAAGAAATACAATCATGTGTGCTTATGGACTGTATTCCTGCAGACTGTATTTATCTATATTGATATATAATGTATATATTGTGTTTTTATGTTGATTTGATTAAAAAAATATATATATATATATATATTTTTTTTTTCATAAAGAAATACAATCATGTGTGCTTACGGACTGTATCCCTGCAGACTGTATTCATCTATATTGATATATAATGTATATATTGTGTTTTTATGTTGATTTGATTAAAAAAAAAAAAATGTATTTTTTTTTTTTTCATAAAGAAATACAATCATATGTGCTTACGGACTGTATCCCTGCAGACTGTATTCATCTATATTGATATATAATGTATATCAGTGTTAAATATTATAAACCTATCACTTTCCTCTGGTACTGTTCCTCTAGCATTCAAAAAAGCGGTTATTCATCCTCTACTCAAAAGACCTAACCTCGATCCTGACCTCATGGTGAACTACCGGCCGGTGTCCCACCTACCGTTTATCTCGAAAATTCTCGAAAAAATTGTCGCACAGCAGCTAAATGAACACTTAGTGACTAACAATCTCTGTGAACCTTTTCAATCCGGTTTCAGGGCAAATCACTCTACGGAGACAGCCCTCGCAAAAATGACTAATGATCTATTGCTGACGATGGATTCTGATGCTTCATCTATGTTGCTGCTTCTTGATCTTAGCGCCGCTTTCGATACTGTTGATCATAATATTTTATTAGAGCGTATCAAAACGCGTATTGGGATGTCAGACTTAGCCTTGTCTTGGTTTAACTCTTATCTTACTGACAGGATGCAGTGTGTCTCCCATAACAATGTGACCTCGGACTATGTTAAGGTAACGTGCGGAGTTCCCCAGGGTTCAGTTCTTGGCCCTGCACTCTTTAGTATTTACATGCTGCCGCTAGGTGACATTATACGCAAATACGGTGTTAGCTTTCACTGTTATGCTGATGACACCCAACTCTACATGCCCCTAAAGCTGACCAACACGCCGGACTGTAGTCAGCTGGAGGCGTGTCTTAATGAAATTAAACAATGGATGTCCGCTAACTTTTTGCAACTCAACGCTAAGAAAACGGAAATGCTGATTATCGGTCCTGCTCAACACCAACATCTATTTAATAATACCACCTTAACATTTGACAACCAAACAATTAAACAAGGCGACTTGGTAAAGAATCTGGGTATTATCTTCGACCCAACTCTCTCGTTTGAGTCACACATTAAGAGTGTTACTAAAACGGCCTTCTTTCATCTCCGTAATATCGCTAAAATTCGTTCCATTTTGTCCACAAGCGATGCTGAGATCATTATCCATGCGTTCGTTACATCTCGTCTCGATTACTGTAACGTATTATTTTCGGGCCTCCCTATGTCTAGCATTAAAAGATTACAGTTGGTACAAAATGCGGCTGCTAGACTTTTGACAAAAACAAGAAAGTTTGATCATATTACGCCTATACTGGCTCACTTGCACTGGCTTCCTGTGCACCTAAGATGCGACTTTAAGGTTTTACTACTTACGTATAAAATACTACACGGTCAAGCTCCTGCCTATCTTGACGATTGTATTGTACCATATGTCCCGACAAGAAATCTGCGTTCAAAGAACTCCGGCTTATTAGTGATTCCCAGAGCCCAAAAAAAGTCTGCGGGCTATAGAGCGTTTTCTATTCGGGCTCCAATACTATGGAATGCCCTCCCGGTAAAAGTTAGAGATGCTACCTCAGTAGAAGCATTTAAGTCTCATCTTAAAACTCATTTGTATACTCTAGCCTTTAAATAGACTCCCTTTTTAGACCAGTTGATCTGCCGTTTCTTTTCTTTTCTTTTCTACTCTGCTCCGGGGTGGACCGCTAGCCTGTCCATCAGATGGGGACATCTCTACGCTGCTGACCCGTCTCCACTCGGGATGGTTCCCGCTGGCCCCACCATGGACTGGACTTTCGCTGATGTGTTGGACTTTCACAATATTATATCAGACCCACTCGACACCGAGGATGTCGTTGTGGCTTGTACAGCCCTTTGAGACACTAGTGATTTAGGGCTATATAAATAAACATTGATTGATTGATTGATATATTGTGTTTTTATGTTGATTTAATAAAACTTTTTTTTTTTTTTTTTAATTTTATTTTTTCATAAAGAAATGCAATCATGTGTGCTTACGGACTGTATCCCTGCAGACTGTATTCATCTATATTGATATATAATGTATATATTGTGTT
Source organism: Entelurus aequoreus (assembly GCF_033978785.1). Taxonomy (NCBI): domain Eukaryota; kingdom Metazoa; phylum Chordata; class Actinopteri; order Syngnathiformes; family Syngnathidae; genus Entelurus; species Entelurus aequoreus. Next base: position 27,424,389 of record NC_084758.1, read on the forward strand.
TTTCTGTTGATTTAATAAAAAAAATATTTTTATTTTTTTTTTAATTTAAATTTTTTCTTAAATAAATACAATCATGTGTGCTTACGGACTGTATCCCTGCAGACTGTATTCATCTATATTGATATATAATGTATATATTGTGTTTTTCTGTTGATTTAATAAAAAAAATATTTTTATTTTTTTTTTAATTTAAATTTTTTCTTAAATAAATACAATCATGTGTGCTTACGGACTGTATCCCTGCAGACTGTATTCATCTATATTGATATATAATGTATATATTGTGTTTTTATGTTGATTTGATTTTTAAAAAAATTATGTATTTTAAAAAAAAAATTTCATAAAGAAATACAATCATATGTGCTTACGGACTGTATCCCTGCAGACTGTATTCATCTATATTGATATATAATGTATATATTGTGTTTTTATGTTGATTTAATAAAAAAAAAAAATTTTTTTTTTTTTTAATTTTTTTTTTTTCATAAAGAAATGCAATCATGTGTGCTTACGGACTGTATCCCTGCAGACTGTATTTATCTATATTGATATATAATGTATATATTGTGTTTTTATGTTGATTTGATTAAAAAAAAAATATATATATTTTTTTTTTTTAATTTTTCATAAAGAAATACAATCATGTGTGCTTACGGACTGTATCCCTGCAGACTGTATTCATCTATATTGATTTATAATGTATATATTGTGTTTTTATGTTGATTTGATTAAAAAAAAATATATGTATTTTTTAATTTTTTTTTCATAAAGAAATGCAATCATGTGTGCTTACGGACTGTATCCCTGCAGACTGTATTTATCTATATTGATATATAATGTATATATTGTGTTTTTATGTTAATTTGATTAAAAAAAAATAATAAAAAAATAAAAAAAAAATTCATAAAGAAATACAATCATGTGTGCTTACGGACTGTATCCCTGCAGACTGTATTTATCTATATTTATATATAATGTATATATTGTGTTTTTATGTTGATTTGATTAAAAAAAAAAATATTAAAAAAAAAAAAATGTTTCCATAAAGAAATACAATCATGTGTGCTTACGGACTGTATCCCTGACTGTATTTATCTGTATTGATATGTAATGTATATATTGTGTTTTTATGTTGATTTAATAAAAATAAAAAACTTTTTTTTTTTCTTTTTTTTTTTCATAAAGAAATACAATCATGTGTGCTTACAGACTGTATCCCTGCAGACTGTATTCATCTATATTGATATATATTGATATTGTGTTTTTATGTTGATTTGATTTAGATTTTTTTTTTTTAAATTTTATTTCTTGTGCGGCCCGGTACCAATCGGTACCGGTCCGCGGCCCGGTGGTTGGGGACCACTTATGTAGACCACAAGGAAGTGATTTAAATGTAGGACCGAAATCCTAGTGGTGTATTTTAAACACTCTATTCAGGAGCCAAAAATCAAAATGCGCTGCGTCTTTAGTTTTGGAGCACATAGAGCAAGTATTTATTAGTTTTATGATAGGATTTAAGCAGCACGCTGTTCCGCCAGTGCAGCAAATTAACATTTGGATTTGCAAGCGCAGACACAATAAAGAGTCCAATTAGAGTCAATGTATTCTGTCTTTGTCCTGAGCAAAACTAGTTAACATGCAAAGCAATTGCTTCTCTTGGTCAACCCGTTAAAGACTAACAGCGTTCCTCAAATAGCGAGGGGTCATGGGGGTCACAAGCTTAAGTCATTATTGGTGTCAACGAGGGTTGTCCCGATACCAATATTTTAGGACCAAAATGTATTTTGGATACTTTTCAAAATAAAGGAAACCACAAGGAGTTTTCATTATTGGCTTTATTTTAACAGAAAATCTTATGATACATTAAACATAGGTTGCTTATTGCAATTAAAGGAGAATTTTGTCATAAAATAAAATAATGAACATACTAGGCAACTTCTCTTTTTATAGTAAATAAGCAAACAAAGGCTACTTATTAGTCTGCTGACATATGCAGTAACATATTGTGTCATTTATTTATTTTGTCAACATTATGATGGATTATTAATCTACTTGTTCATTTACTGTTAATATCTGCTTACTTTCTCTTTCAACATGTTCTATCTACACTTCTGTTAAAATGTAATAATCACTTATTCTTCTGTTGTTTGAATACTTTACATTAGTTTTGGGTGATACCACACAATTTGGTATCAATCCAATACCAAGTAGTAAGATCATACATTGGTCATAAATGTGCCCATGGATGTATTTCCTACATTTATGAACAATAAAAATGACAGCATTTTTTGTGATTATAAAAAATATTGACGTAGTATCAACTATGTACGGTTCTTGTACTTGGTATCACGGTTATTTATTCCAGTGTTTTTCAACCTTTTTTGAGCCAAGGCACATTTTGTGCATTGAAAAAATGCGGAGGCACACCACCAGCAGAGATCATTTAAAAATGAAACTCAGTTGACAGTAAAAAGTTCAAAAATCATAACCAAGCATGCATCACTTTAGCTCTTGTCTCAAAGTAGGTGTACTGTCACCACCTGTCACATCCCGCCGTGACTTATTTGTACTTTTTTGCTGTTTTCCTGTGTGTAGTGTTTTACTTCTTGTCTTGCGCTCCTATTTTGGTGGCTTTTTCTCCTTTGTTGGTATTTTCCTGTAGCAGTTCCATGTCTTCCTTTGAGCGATATTTCCCGCATCTACTTTGTTTTAGCAATCTAGAATATTTCAGTTGTTTTTATCCTTCTTTGTAGGGACATTGTTGATTGTCATGTCATGTTCGGATGTACATTGTCTTTGCTCCACAGTAAGTCTTTGCTGTCGTCCAGCATTCTGTTTTTGTTTACTTTGTAGCCAGTTCAGTTTTAGTTCCGTTCTGCATAGCCTTCCCTAAGCTTCGATGCCTTTTCTTAGGGGCACTCACCTTTTGTTTATTTTTGGTTTAAGCATTAGACACCTTTTTACCTGCACACTGCCTCCCGCTGTTTCCGACATCTACAAAGCAATTAGCTACCTGCTGCCACCTACTGATATGGAAGCGTATTACACGGTTACTCTGCTGAGCTCTAGACAGCACCGACACTCAACAACAACACATCATTTGCAGACTATAATTACTGCTTTGCAAAAAACATTTTTAACCCAAATAGGTGAAATGAGATCGTCTCCCACGGCACACCAGACTGTATCTCACGGCACACTAGTCGATGTCTGTGTAGAACCACCCATGGCATTTGTTCACATTGAGGAACGCTAGCCTGCTGTTAGCGGTTAGCGATTGTATCCTCCTACGGTGTGTAGTGAAGCATGTTTAGCTACTCCTCGTCCTGCAGGGATGATACTTAAAATAATAAAACTGACTTTGTCGTTGGATAACTATGGTAGGAAATAAGGAAAAGACGGGTGTGTGTTTTCTATTACTCTACTACCCTTTGCAACATCCTGTGATGGAGTTTGTCATATCCCGGTTTCACATAGAACACGAGTAAATAAAAGAGTAAAAGTAGCAATACCACATTTGAAAACATGTGCAATGCAAAATGGGCTCAGTGCAGCCACTAAACACGGGCAGAATCATTACGAGATCTTCTGTGCTTCTGGCAGAGTGAAGACCGTGGCTGTAACGGTACTAATATTATCCATTTGAATTAGGATTCCTAATCGGATTTTCCGGCACAGACCTGTTCCCACACGGAACAAATTAAGTAAGGGAAGGAGAAGCCAGAGTCTAAAAGGGCCTTAATGGTGAAATACACTATATTGCCAAAAGTATTTGGCCATCCATCCAAATGATCAGAATCAGGTGTCCTAATCACTTGGTCAGGTGTATAAAATCAAGCACTTAGGCATGGAGACTGTTTCTACAAACATTTGTGAAAGAATGGGCCGCTATCTGCAACAAATCCAGTCGTGAAATGTCCTCGCTCCTAAATAATCCAAAGTCAACTGTCGGCTTTATTATAAGAAAACGGAAGAGTTTGGGAACAACAGCAACTCAGCCACCAAGTGGTAGGCCACGTAAACTGACAGAGAGGTCAGTGGATGCTGAAGTGCATAGTGCAAAGACTTTCTGCACAGTCCGTTGCTACAGAGCTCCAAACTTCATGTGACCTTCCAGTTAGCCCACGTGCAGCACGCAGAGAGCTCCATGGCCGAGCAGCTGCATCTAAGCCATACATCACCAAGTTCAATGCAAAGCGTGGGATGCGGTGGTGTAAAGCACGTCGCCACTGGACTCTAGAGCAGTGGAGACGCCTTCTCTGGAGTGATGAATCATGCTTTTCCATCTCGCAATCTGATGGACCAGTCTGGGTTTGGAGGTTGCAAGGAGAACGCTACATTTCGGACTGCATTGTGCCGAGTGTGAAATTTGGTGGAGGAGGAATTATGGTGTGGGGTTGTTTTTCAGGAGTTGGGCTTAGCCCCTTACTTCCAGTGAAAGGAACTTTGAATGCTCCATTTTTGGACAATTCAGTCAAGGCAGGTGGCCAAATACTTTTGTCAATATAGTGTACATAAATGGACAGTGGTAAATATTTTGTTGCCTTATTGTACCCAATACCGTGGCTTGAAAACCGAGGTACAAACCGAGCCCTGATTATAGTGTACTGTTCCACCGCTGAATAGACTACACCTCTTAGTGTGGACTCACTCAAAAAGTGTGAGTACTGAATTGAGACAAGGCCTTGGTTTCTTTCTCCTTGCATGTCTCCCTTCTGTGCTGTCCCCACCTTTTTATTCCGCCTCTTTGTGCCTCTAATTGGCCGATTAATCCGCCCGTGGTCTTTCTGCTTTGTCAGTCCTCGGGGGAGACGTCCTCATGTGGTCTCTCACCCGGGAAACCTGCACACAAACACGGCCACACACGCCGCCAATGAAGAGTCGTACATGTTGTTCTTATTGTGCAGCACCTGCCGCTGCTACACACACACACACTTGGAAAAACAACAACACACACAGTCTTTCTGTTACGTAAAGTCTAAACCAGGGACGGTGGACTTCTTTCACACACATCTCATTGCAATCCTAAGTGGCCGCGATCTCTTCTTTTTAAATAAATTGAGTCCCCAGTTGACCCCACGGTCTCAACTCTCACACTTCTGTTCTTGCACACGTAATGTTTGTAGTGTGTAGCCTCCTGGGAACCAGCGTCCTCTCCAGTGGACATCTGTGTTAAGTGTGTAATCTTGTAGGAAACGGTGTCCTCTGTAGTGGTCATTTGTGTTAAGTTTGGGAACCGGTCGCCAGGGTGGGGGTCCCCACATCTGCGGTCCCCTCCAAGGTTTCTCATTGTCACCCCATTGGGTTGAGTTTTTCCTTGCCCTGATGTGGGATCTGAGCCGAGGATGTGGTTGTGGCTTGTGCAGCCCTTTGAGACACTCGTGATTTAGGGCTGTATAAGTAAACATTGATTGATTGATTGATTGATTGATAAGTTTATGTCCACTGCAGAGGACGCTGATTCTCAGTAGGTCGAAAACTTAACACGTCCACTCTGGTTGACACAAATGTCCACTTCGAAGGACGCTAGTTCGTAGGAGAATGTGTATCTAAACACAAATGTCCACTGGAAGCACGCTGGTTTCTCCAGAGATTACACACTTAACACAGATGTCCACTGCGGAGGACACGCTTTCTAGACCCAGCGTCCTCTGAAGTGGACATTTGTGTGAAGTTCATAACCTCCTAAGACCCAGCGTCTTCCAAAGTGGACATTTGTGTCAAGCAGAGTGGACATTTGTGTTGAGTTTATAACCTCCTAAGACCCAGCGTCCTCTGAAGTGGACATTCATGTTAAGTATATAATTTTCTGAGAACAAACGTCCTCCAAAGTGGACATTTGTGTTAAGTGTATAACTTCCTGAGAACAAACGTCCTCCAAAGTGGACATTTGTGTCAAGCAGAGTGGACATTTGTGTGGAGTTCATAACCTCCTGAGACTCAGCGTCCTCTGAAGTGGACATTCATGTTAAGTATATAACTTTCTGAGAACAAACGTCCTCCAAAGTGGACATTTGTGTCAAGCAGAGTGGACATTTGTGTTGAGTTTATAATCTCCAGAGACTCAGCGTCCTCTGAAGTGGACATTCATGTTAAGTATATAATTTTCTGAGAACAAACGTCCTCCAAAGTGGACATTTGTGTTAAGTGTATAACTTCCTGAGAACAAACGTCCTCCAAAGTGGACATTTGTGTCAAGCAGAGTGGACATTTGTGTGAAGTTCATAACCTCCTAAGACCCAGCGTCCTCTGAAGTGGACATTCATGTTAAGTATATAACTTTCTGAGAACAAACGTCCTCCAAAGTGGACATTTGTGTCAAGCAGAGTGGACATTTGTGTTGAGTTTATAATCTCCAGAGACTCAGCGTCCTCTGAAGTGGACATTCATGTTAAGTATATAACTTTCTGAGAACAAACGTCCTCCAAAGTGGACATTTGTGTCAAGCAGAGTGGACATTTGTGTTGAGTTTATAATCTCCAGAGACCCAGCGTCCTCTGAAGTGGACATTTGTGTCAAGCAGAGTGGACATTTATGTTAAGTTTGTGACCTCCTAAGAATCAGCGTCCTCTCCAGTGGACATCTGTGTTAAGTGTGTAATCTTTTGTAAGAAAAGGTGTCCTGTGCAGTGGTCATTTGTGTTAAGTTTATGTCCACTGCAGAGGACGCTGATTCTCAGTAGGTTAAAAACTTAACACGTCCACTCTGGTTGACACAAATGTCCACTTCGAAGGACGCTAGTTCGTAGGAGAATGTGTATCCAAACACAAATGTCCACTGGAAGCACGCTGGTTTCTCCAGAGATTACGCACTTAACACAGATGTCCACTGCGGAGGACACGCTTTCTAAGACCCAGCGTCCTCTGAAGTGGACATTTGTGTGAAATTCATAACCTCCTAAGACCCAGCGTCCTCCAAAGTGGACATTTGTGTCAAGCAGAGTGGACATTTGTGTGAAGTTCATAACCTCCTAAGACCCAGCGTCTTCCAAAGTGGACATTTGTGTCAAGCAGAGTGGACATTTGTGTGGAGTTCATAACCTCCTGAGACTCAGCGTCCTCTGAAGTGGACATTCATGTTAAGTATATAACTTTCTGAGAACAAACGTCCTCCAAAGTGGACATTTGTGTCAAGCAGAGTGGACATTTGTGTTGAGTTTATAATCTCCAGAGACTCAGCGTCCTCTGAAGTGGACATTCATGTTAAGTATATAATTTTCTGAGAACAAACGTCCTCCAAAGTGGACATTTGTGTTAAGTGTATAACTTCCTGAGAACAAACGTCCTCCAAAGTGGACATTTGTGTCAAGCAGAGTGGACATTTGTGTGAAGTTCATAACCTCCTAAGACCCAGCGTCCTCTGAAGTGGACATTCATGTTAAGTATATAACTTTCTGAGAACAAACGTCCTCCAAAGTGGACATTTGTGTCAAGCAGAGTGGACATTTGTGTTGAGTTTATAATCTCCAGAGACTCAGCGTCCTCTGAAGTGGACATTCATGTTAAGTATATAACTTTCTGAGAACAAACGTCCTCCAAAGTGGACATTTGTGTCAAGCAGAGTGGACATTTGTGTTGAGTTTATAATCTCCAGAGACTCAGCGTCCTCTGAAGTGGAAATTTGTGTCAAGCAGAGTGGACATTTATGGTAAGTTTGTGACCTCCTAAGAATCAGCGTCCTCTCCAGTGGACATCTGTGTTAAGTGTGTAATCTTTTGTAAGAAAAGGTGTCCTCTGCAGTGGTCATTTGTGTTAAGTTTATGTCCACTGCAGAGGACGATGATTCTCAGTAGGTTAAAAACTTAACACGTCCACTCGGCTTGACACAAATGTCCACTTCGAAGGACGCTAGTTCGTAGGAGAATGTTTATCTAAACACAAATGTCCACTGGAAGCACGCTGGTTTCTCCAGAGATTACACACTTAACACAGATGTCCACTGCGGAGGACACGCTTTCTAGACCCAGCGTCCTCTGAAGTGGACATTTGTGTGAAGTTCATAACCTCCTAAGACCCAGCGTCTTCCAAAGTGGACATTTGTGTCAAGCAGAGTGGACATTTGTGTTGAGTTTATAATCTCCAGAGACTCAGCGTCCTCTGAAGTGGACATTCATGTTAAGTTTATAACTTTCTGAGAACAAACGTCCTCCAAAGTGGACATTTGTGTCAAGCAGAGTGGACATTTGTGTTGAGTTTATAATCTCCAGAGACTCAGCGTCCTCTGAAGTGGACATTCATGTTAAGTATATAACTTCCTGAGAACAAACGTCCTCCAAAGTGGACATTTGTGTCAAGCAGAGTGGACATTTGTGTTGAGTTCATAACCTCCTAAGACCCAGAGTCCTCTGAAGTGGACATTCATGTTAAGTATATAACTTTCTGAGAACAAACGTCCTCCAAAGTGGACATTTGTGCCAAGCAGAGTGGACATTTGTGTTGAGTTTATAATCTCCAGAGACTTAGCGTCCTCTGAAGTGGACATTTGTGTCAAGCAGAGTGGACATTTATGTTAAGTTTGTGACCTCCTAAGAATCAGCGTCCTCTCCAGTGGACATCTGTGTTAAGTGTGTAATCTTTTGTAAGAAAAGGTGTCCTCTGCAGTGGTCATTTGTGTTAAGTTTATGTCCACTGCAGAGGACGCTGATTCTCAGTAGGTTAAAAACTTAACACGTCCACTCGGCTTGACACAAATGTCCACTTCGAAGGACGATAGTTCGTAGGAGAATGTTTATCCAAACACAAATGTCCACTGGAAGCACGCTGGTTTCTCCAGAGATTACACACTTAACACAGATGTCCACTGCGGAGGACACGCTTTCTAGACCTAGCATCCTCTGAAGTGGACATTTGTGTGAAGTTCATAACCTCCTAAGACCCAGCGTCCTCTGAAGTGGACATTCATGTTAAGTATATTACTTTCTGAGAACAAACGTCATCCAAAGTGGATATTTGTGTCAAGCAGAGTGGACATTTGTGTGGAGTTCATAAACTCCAGAGACTCAGCGTCCTCTGAAGTGGACATTTGTGTCAAGCAGAGTGGACATTTGTGTTAAGTTTGTGACCTCCTAAGAATCAGCGTCCTCTAAGGTGGACATTTCTGTCAAGCACAGTGGACATTAATGTTATGTTCATAACTTCCTGAGAACTAGCGTCCTCTGAAGTGGACATTAATGTTAAGTTCATAACCTCCTGAGAACTAGCGTCCTGTGAAGTGGACATTTATGTTAAGTGTTGTCCTAGAAGGGAACGCCCCCCTATGTTCTTCTGTCTCCACTTCCTGTGGTTGCCTTCTTATTAATGAATATGTCAGGTTCAAACACTGATGACATCTATTAAACAAGACAAGAAGCAAAGAATCAAACAGAGACAGAATTAAATTTGGACTCAATTGAGGAGAGACGCCGGGACACTGTACTCTTGTACAGTCTCCAGCACGCTCTGGCGAAAGATTGTACGCCTCCTCCTTTATTTGACTTCCCCTGACCATATGACTACAGCTGCTTCCAAAAGGGAAGTGGGTCGTAAACAGCGTTGCCTTCGGTTACAGAACAGTTCAAAAGAAAAGGTCGTAAACAATTCACAGAAAAGGTCGTAAACGACTTCAAAAAGAGGTTCGTAAAACCGTTCAAAAAGACGTTCATAAAACAGTTGAAAAAGGAAGTCGCCTGGAGGGGATTCTGGTCCTGCTTCCTCTTCGCTTTTATAGTCCTTGGGTCAGACAATATCTTTCTGTTTGATTGTAATACATGAAAGAAATAGGAACACCTTCATCTTGCTCCCCCCCTACACAGTGGAGTTTTACGAGCCTTACTCTTGGTAGGTTCCAAAGACAGCTTTTGCTTCTCACCAGGCACTCAATGTAACACAAAGTTTTTGTGATAACTTAGAAACAATTATTCTAACAGAATACTTGGGCTTACTCTATTTTAATGTTGTTCATTATGGTGGTACTTGGAGAGCCAAGTGCTTTCTGAGGCTTTACTTGGTAGAAACATTTTGAGAACCATGAAAAATCCCTCCATACACACCCCCAGGTGTTGTCCTAGAGCAGACCTGGGCATTCTGCGGCCCGCAGGCCACATCCGGACCTTTGTGCGTCCCTGTCCGGCCCGCGTGAGGCCAATCATAAATTACAAAATACATTTAAAAATGTATCTATGTCGAGTGTGCAATACAACGGTGCTGCTTTTGTTTTGAAAAGCGTTATTTGTATTACTTCCGTGTGGACGTATGCGCGTCTGTTATCGTGAGTGAATGTGAACAGCTGCAATCACAAATTACAAAATAAAGTTGAAAAAAACATCCATGTCGTGCGCGCAATACAACTGTGCTGCTTTTATTTTGAAAAGTGTTATTTATGGGCGTATGTCCCTGTGCAACCTGTGAGGGAAGGTGCACAGCCGCAAGTGATGCACGGTTTACACCCGAGACGGTAAAAAGAGAAAAGTTGATGACGAATGGCGAGTTTTCAACAAGACATGGACTGCCAAGCAACGTTCCCTCTAAGGTGTGCGCCTGCGCAAGCGTCCTCTGCGCACAGCAAATATATGCCGCGCACCAAATCAAATCCCATCTGAATTCTAAACAAAATAAACACATTTATTCTGTGTAATTTTGCAATGCAACTTTGAGTGACAGTGACAACAAGCGGCCCTAACGGTGTTCGTCAACACCGTTCAATTGAACACCGTTCAATTATTGTAACGTCTATCGAGATGCTTCGAGGCCAGGAATTATATCGATCACTATATTGAGCAAAACTGTTTATATTCGGACATAACCACACCAAAAACATGTATAAAACACTTCTATCTCGAAAAACTAGTCATTTTGTGCCGTACAAACCAGGCCAAAACCAACTTGTCATCTGTCACCAACATGCATACCACTAAACCACTGGTGCGTTTATGGCCACACTTAAAGTCGGACAACTCAAACACCACACAAAGTTACACTATGACTCCTCAGTCATACGTGTGCTCATTCTACTGTCATTTATTATTAATGTTAATTTATTGATATTAATCATGGAATGCTGTTACTAGAGAAAGTTACAGGAATGCACACTTCATCCTATGCTTACATTTCATTGTGCAACATGAGGATGTTTAAGGGGAACTAAATGTGATCTCTGAAAGGGGTACAATTGATTTCCAAAGCAGTTCTTTTGGTATAAAGTTAAGTTAGGTTAAATGAAAGTATTATTATTATTATTAATTATTGTTAATTATTATTATTATTATTATTATTATTATTTATCTTACGGAGTATATCAAAAATAATATTGAGCAAAATTTAATTGAAATATTGTCGAGGTGGCCCTCCAGCAGTGCTCGGGTTGCTCATGCGACCCCCGGTAAAAATTAATTGCCCACCCCTGTCCTAGAGGGGACCGCCCCCTATGTTCTTCTGTTTCCACTTCCTGTGGTTGCCTTGTTATTAATGAGTACTTGGGCCTACTACGCTACTCTTTTTTAATGTTGGTCATTATGGTGGTACTTAGTAAAAAAAAGTTTGAGAACTACTAAAGTTGAATGAAAATCCCTCCATACACACTCCCAGGTGTTGTCCTAGAGGGGACCGCCCCCCCCCCCCCCCTATGTTCATCTGTTTCCACTTCCTGTGGTTGTCAGGGCAACGTGTGCCGCCGTAGACTGAATGCAGGATTTGCCAAAACCCTGACCTGTGACCCGTGCTAAACAAAGTCCATCCAACAAGCCATGACCTCAGGAAAACATATCCTCGTCGAAGTCGGACAAAAAGGGGTAAGTAGAAAAGACCCTCGAAGAGAGGACGTACTTTTCCAAGGTGTGCTCCTTCGGGCTCCACCAACCCTTTCTTCCGCGTTTCCCCATTTTGTTCAGCGTTCCGCAGCTGGGCGCCGTCAAGTCTTTGGGGAAGCACGTCTGTCTGGCGCACGGCACCAGCTAATTAGCCTTGAAGGTGAAGATTAGGGAGAGAAACACAACAGACGGTGAAACATGAGGGAGAATATTTGGTCTTCTGAAAGGCATTGATCAGAATTGTGTGATGGGTGTCGGCGCACGGCAACATTAAGTGGTGTCGCCAAGCAGACAGGAAGTACTTTGTGGACATTCTGGAATTTCCGACTTGCATTTTCGTACCATATAGGGTTTATTACCCTTTTTTGATATTCATTTATCGACATTTCCCAGCCCACTGGCATTAAATGGTTACTAATTAGGTGATGAGGAAATGTCACCATTGTAGGGAGTTTCTTTTTTTACCCTCGTCAAATCCATAAGTGAGAAGTTTCTCCTCTATTCTCGACCCAGGGAGAATCATTATTATCAAGTTTAGGGGGGGGGGAACGCCCTCAAGCTGGAAGCTATGTAGTCAAACACAAAAGTTTTAAGTGCCGTTCAGCAAGTTTATTTTTACGACGCAGAAAGTCTTCCAGGGCTATGAAAGTCCCTGCAGGAAGATCTGCTCTATATTCACAGGCTAGACTCTCTGAAGAGCCAATAATGATCATACAGTACTGTTTACATTTGAACATATGGGTACTCGACGGTAACCATTTGTGTGTTAATAAATATGTATATATTTTTGGTAACACTTTAGTATGGGGAACATATTCACCATTAATTAGTTGCTTATTAACATGCACATTAGTAACACATTGGCTTATAATTAGTCATTATTACGTACGTATTAATGCCTTATTCTGCATGGCCTTATCATACAACCAGTAAGCCATTAAATAAGAGTTTTCCCTCAATATGGCTTGTCCTGTGTATTTTTATTTTTTTTTATACATTTTGATTTCTATTTACTGTTTTAATTGGTTTTACCCTTACCCCTCGTTTTTAATCATATTTATTTTTATATTGGTTTTATATTTATTCATTTTTTGTTTTTATTCAGTCATTGGTGGAGCATAATATTGTTTTTAATAGGGATGTCCGATAATATCGTTAAAATGTAATATAGGAAATTATCGGTATCGTTTTTTTTATTATCGGTATCGGGTTTTTTTATTTATTTTTTTATTTATTAAATCAACATAAAAAACACAAGATACACTTACAATTAGTGCACCAACCCAAAAAACCTCCCTCCCCCCATTGACACTCTTTTACACAAAAGGGTTGTTTCTTTCGGTTATTAATATTCTGGTTCCTACATTATATATCAATATATATCAATACAGTCTGCAAGGGATACAGTCCGTAAGCACACATGATTGTGCGTGCTGCTGCTCCACTAATAGTACTAACTTTTAACAGTTAATTTTACTCATTTTCATTAATTACTAGTTTCTATGTAACTGTTTTTATATTGTTTTACTTTCTTTTTTATTCAAGAAAATGTTTTTAATTTAGTTATCTTATTTTATTATTTTTTTTAAAAAGTATCTTATCTTCACCATACATGGTTGTCCAAATTAGGCATAATAATGTGTTAATTCCACGACTGCATATATCGGTTGATATCGGTATCGGTAATTAAAGAGTTGGACAATATCGGAATATCGGATATCGGCAAAAAGCCATTATCGGACATCCCTAGTTTTTAATATTGTTTTTAACATGGCTGTGCAGCACTTTGGAAACATTCTTGTTGTTTAAATAAAGTGGATTGAATAACCTCAGAATTATTGCTTATTAGTAACCCTAACCCAGGGGTGTCCAAAGTGCGGCCCGCAGCTAATTGTTTACCGGCCCGCCACACATTCTGGAAATACTATTGTAAAAATAAAAAAGAACATTAAAAAAAAGTGGAATGAGGTGAAATCTAACGAGAAAAAGTTGCAATGTTGACACAAAAGCTGCCATGCAGGCTGTTTTTGTTTTTTCTTTTGTCTTTCTTTATTTTTGTTTTTTTTGCCATTGCTCAAAAAAAAAAATAATGACAAAAAATCCATGTTATAATGAATTATTTTCAGGGCTCCAATTACTTCAAATATTTCACTTTAAAAAATTGTATGTGGTAAATATTGCATATATTGTGTAGTAGCCATATGAAAACATCAAAGTTTTCTTTGACAAAAGCGCATAAAACAAACAAAATAGTTGTTCCAGCATAAAATCGACAGATATATCTGAAGTTGATCTTGTAACTTCAATGTGTTGAAAGTAAAAGAAAAACCTAAAAAGAAATGTATAACTTTGAGTGGGGCACCTTTTGGATCCCAAATATATTTAGTGATTTTTTATTTATCTTTTCACTGTGATTACTCAAAAATATGAAATAATTTAAATCAATGGTGTCCTGCATTATTGATCTTTTAGGGCTCTAATTACTAAATACGGCATATTTCAGTTTTACTATAAAAAAAACTAAGTTGTTTTTGACAGAAAAGCCATAAAACATTTTTTTTTGTTTGTATTACTTTATATCAACTTGAAGTTGATAGAGATTTACTGTAAGCGTTAAATAATTTAAAAATAATAATAATCTGACTTATTTTTAACATTTTAATGACTGAGACCCTTTATGGTCCCCGGGACCCCTAAAGGTAAAATAAATAAAAAATCCATATATTTTGTTATGGTTTGAAAATGAAAAATATCAAAATGGCCCCCACATGCTTTAATTTTTCCGTGTGCGGCCCTCAGTGGAAAAAGTTTGGACACCCCTGCCCTAACCCTTATATGTTCCCCTAGTGTCCTAATAACTCAAAATTAAGTCTTTGTTACTTAGAATGTGTTACCATATTTTTATATATATTTTTATTTTTATTTTATTGCAACATTAAAAAATGAGCTGATTGTGATCACTGCTGTCCATATCTTGTTTTATTATCACATTTGTATGACATTAAGTTGTAATTACAGTTGCAAGTCTAAGATGTTAGATGGCAGTAGTGTACAGTTCATAGTGTTTTAAATTTTATATTTGTCAAAAATAAATTAGGGCTGCAACTAACGATTAATTTGATGATCGATTAATCTGTCGATTATTACTTCGATTAGTCGATTAATAATCGGATAAAAGAGACAAACTACATTTCTATCCTATCCGGTATTTTATTGGGAAAAAACAGCATACTGGCACCATACTTATTTTGATTATTGTTTCTCAGCTGTTTGTAAATGTTGCAGTTTATAAATAAAGGTTTATTAAAAAAATATTAAATAAATAAAAAAAATGTTTAATTAAAAAAATAATGATAAAAAAAACTCTGCACATAGCATAGATCCAACGAATCGATGACTAAATTAATCGGCAACTATTTTAATAATCGATTTAATCGATTAGTTGTTGCAGCCCTAATATAAATATGTATTAATGGGCCGCGCAACGTGCATGCAAATTTCGGATCTTATGACGGTGAAACGGATGAGGAATGAATGAGTGAAAAAAGAGAATGCCCACTCGAAGTTTGGGATCTCACCATACTTTTTATTTGGCACAACGCGAATATGACTTATTAATAATCACTGAAATCAATAAAAAAAAAAGGAAGGCATATTACTGACACATATTTGAGACACTTGTGATTTAGGGCTATATAAATAAACTTTGATTGATTGATATTATATTTGCATCCACGTAACCGCGAACAGAGTCACATGATTGGCCAATAAAATGCTGTTCCACGCAGAATATCAGGGAAATTGGCATAAATGTGAGTGAAATGTTGTCATTGTGAGGAGAAGGAACATTTGTTTGGGAAAATAATGTTTTTTGTATCACTCATTTATTCTTTGACCAAATATGCCCGATTAGCACTCCACACAAGTCAATAACGTCAACAAAGCTCACCTCTGTACATTCACGCACAGCATAAAATGTTTGGTGGACAAAATGAGACAAAGAAGGAGTGGCATAAAACACGTCTTTCTGTGGCAGCGTTGGAGAACGTTTGACATGCAAACAAATGCGATGAGTTCAAGGAACGCTGAAATCAGTAGGACAAAACGATGCTTGCCAAATACTCTCATCGGTGAAGCATGTTTTATACAAACAGTGGGATTTCTAACAATTAGGAAGGTTCGTGTCATGTTTGTTCTCCTACAGAAAATATTTTAAAACAAAAAGTGTATTTTTTTTCTTTATCTTTTTCTATTTTCACACATCTCTGAAAGAGGTCCAGGGCTGACTCCCGTTCTATAACATCATATTGAGTGCAACACCCGAGACCTTTGCAGTACAGTACTTAGTGGATGTGCCTGCCTATGACAATGGCGTACTTTTTACTTCAGACAGAAGTCGCGTCGCCGTCAGCGGCGTGCATGGCAAAATGTAATTGCGTGATCAATGCGCCCTCACTGGATGTTGTCAGTTGTCGGCCTACAGAGAGTTCATTAACACCACAGGGGGTCACGTCAACACGGCTGTTTATTAATTAGTCGTCACCGAATGCCGTCAACACTGCCAGTTCCAAACTGCACCCAGGAAGCTCAAGGTCCCCGCCGTCGCATCAATTTCACGGCTCGAGCAGACGACGGCGTGGAGTCGTTCGTCTCGGGCGGGCTGCGGGCGAGATGAGTCCATGCAGGACCACCTTTCCTATGCAGCCTGTGTTCCCCACCACACCACTGGACACACCTCAACACACGTGTACACCTTCTACCAACCCCAAAACCTGTCAAGTTGGCAAATAATCATTCACTTTGAATTTAATGGCAGCAACACATTGCAAAAAAAGTTGGCACAAGAGCATTTTTACCACTGTGTTACATGGCCGAGGGATCGAAGGTCCGTAATATCATCGCGTTTCCGGGTGTTGTTGATAAATGGCTTTCGCTTTGCGTAGTAAAGTTAAAGTACCAATGATTGTCACACGCACGCGAGGTGTGGTGAAATTAACCTCTGCATTTGGCCCATCCTCTTGTTCACCTACTGGGAGGTGAGGGGAGCAGTGAGCAGCAGCGGTGGCCACGCCCGGGAATCATTTTGGTGATTTAACCCCCAATTCCAACCCTTGAGTGCCAAGCAGGGAGGTAATGGCTCCCATTTTTATAGTCTTTGGTATGACTCGGCCGGGGTTTGAACTCACGACCTACCGATCTCAGGGCGGACACTCTAACCACAAGGCCACTGAGCAGGTTTTAGCAGTAGAGTTTTGTAGTTACTGACAGTGGTTTTCTGAACTGTTCCTGAGCCCATGTGGTGATATCCTTTACACACTGACGCCACTTTTTGATGCATTACCGCCTGAGGGATCAAAGGTCACGGGCATTCAATGTTGGTTTTCGGCCTTGCCGCTTACGTGCAGTGATTTCTCCAGATTCTCTGAACCTTTTGATGATATTACGGAGCGTAGATGGTGAAATCCCTAAATTCCTTGCAATAGCTGGTTGAGAAATGTTGTTCTTAAACTGTTCGACAATTTGCTCACGCATTTGTTGACAAAGTGGTGACCCTCGCCCCCATCCTGGTTTGTGAATGACTGAGCATTTCATGGAAGCTGCTTTTATACCCAATCATGGCGCCCACCTGTTCCCAATTAGCCTGTTCACCTGTGGGATGTTCCAAATAAGTGTTTGATGAGCATTCCTCCACCTTCTCAGTCTTTTTTGCCACTTGTGCCAGCTTTTTGGAAACATGTTGCAGGCATCAAATTCCAAATGAGCTAACGTTTGCAAAAAATAACAAAGTTTACCAGTTTGAACGTTAAATATCTTGTCTTTGCAGTCTATTCAATTGAATATAAGTTGAAAAGGATTTGCAAATCATTGTATTCTGTTTTTATTTACCATTTACACAACGTGACAACTTCACTGGTTTTGTGGTTTTTGTTGTGAATATTTGTGTCATATTTGTATATATTAGGGTTGTACAATATAATAAAAAAAAACGATGCTATGCTGCTTCTGATAAATACCGGTATTTTTATGTGTTGTCACATCGTGACATTGCTGGTAAAATGAGCAGACGGGCATGTTAAGCAATGCACACGCACAGAGTACTTACAAGCAGACACAGTGTGGAGATAGAAAGGGGAGAATGGACGCATTTTTACTTAAAAACAAACAAAGTTGGAGCTATAAACACAGAAGCGCCACTTCCCTTATTCCTCATCCCTGCAGGACGAGGAATAGCTAAACATGCGATCCTCAGCTTCCTCAGTCTTTTTTGCCACTCGTGCTAGCTTTTTTGAAACACGTTGCAAGCATCAAACTCCAAATGAGGTAATATTTGCAAAAAATAACGTTTTCCAGTTTGTCTGTGCAGTCTATTCAATTGAATATAGGTTGGAAAAAATGATTCCCAAATCATTGTATTCTGTTTTTATTTACCATTGCAACTTCACTGGTTTTTGTAGATTAGTCTGTGGAACTTCCACATGGCACGGGAGCTCATTGGTCTTGAAGTGGGTGTAGGATGAGGCCACCGATATAAACGATCCTTAGAAGTAGGCTGGGTGGCGGCGCTAAATGAGGTCATACTCTAATTTGCATAATTGGCGGTGAATCGCCTAATAACAATGGGAGGAGCTGCTTGTCATTCTTTTAATGACGCTGACTTTACGTAGGTCGCGAAATACGTCTGTTGTATTAAGGGATGAAACGATAAACGGTATCAATGATGGTATTATCGTTTTAAATTAAAATGATTGAAAACCTGCGATTGAATAAATGCACTTGAATAAAATCACGTATTAACTGGTGCCGGTGAAAACAAGAGACATGAACGTCGTTCCCCATTAAACAAACGACACACTCCTATATACACATTATTGTCTGCGCAACTAAGATAGTCAATTGTGCACATTGAACCCACAAGCAGTGCTCTCTTACAACACAGGGATAGTTTTATACTCAAAAGTGTTTTTACGGGGCGTTCAGGGACCGCTGAACAGAGTAGGACGTCACAACGCCCGCCAGAAATAATAGATAATATTAATAGATTGCATTTGTTAGACATTTTTCATTTAAAGACATGTTTAAGTGCTACGGATACAATTAGGGATGTGAATCTTTGGGCACCTAACGATTCAGTCCGATTCCGGTTCATTGGGTGACGATTCGATTCTCGATTTCAACCCGGTTCTTGCAGTGTGACTTTTTAAAAAAGGGTAACAGGTTAGAAAGGTTCCTTCTGGTTGTACGGCAATGGTCTAAAAACATATTTTTTTTAATGGATTCTTATAAAAATATGTAATATATATTTTTTTTTTTTTCCTTAATTGATTTTTTAAAAATTATGAATCAATTTTGAATCAGGATTTTTTTGTGCACCGCTGGACTAAAATATTATCAGCTTTGAAGCACAAAACATGCAAAGTAGTAGCTTTTTCTAAAAATAACCTGGTTAAAAGATTTCAGTGTGTGTTTAAGTACTTTTTGAGCACATTCGGCAATACTGCGATAAAAATGATAACTGGTGTTGATATGAACTGTTATCATTACATCGCTAAGTTGTATTAAATACAACTTAGTGATGCACTACGGACTGGACTCTCACTAATAAACCGGAGTTCTTTCAACGCAGATTTCTTGCCGGGACATATAGTACAATACAATTAGCAAGATAGGATGGAGCTAGACCGTGTAGTACACCTGGATCTACACATGACATCCACTGTAATGATACCAAATACAAGTACTACTATGATTACATCGATATTTTTTAGCATCACCAAATCTTTTTTCCTTTTTTTTAAAATGTATATTATGTTTATAAAGTCAGGAAATATGTCCCTGGACACATGAGGACTTTGAATATGACCAATGTATGATCCTGTAACTACTTGGTATCAGATTGATACCCAAATTTGTGGTATCATCCAAAACTAATGTAAAGTATCAAACAACAGAAGAATAAGTGATTATTACATTTTAACAGAAGTGTAGATAGAACATGTTAAAAGAGAAAGTAACCAAATATTAACAGTAAATTAACAAGTGGATTAATAATCATTTTTTACAGCTTGTCCCTCTTAATTTTGACAAAATAGAATGATAAATGACACAATATGTTACTGCATATGTCGGCAGACTAATAAGGAGCCTTTGTTTGTTTACTTACTACTAAAAGACAAGTTGTCTTGTATGTTCACTATTTTATTTAAGGACAAACTTGCAATAATAAACATATGTTTAATGTACCCTAAGATTTTTTTGTTAAAATAAAGCCAATAATGCCATTTTTGTGGCCCCCTTTATTTAAAAAAGTATCAAAATACCGAAAAGTATCGAAATACATTTTGGTACCGGTACTAAAATATTGGTATTGGGACAACACTATAATGTAGCGTCCTCCTTGTAGTGTGTACTGACGTTAAAGACAATACACACATGTACCATATCACTATATCCATCATCAAATGCTTTATAATTCCAGGAGAGTTTTGCAGCTTTATATAGATACTTAAACATGCAAAATGCTTTCCTTGGCTCGTTAGTGCGTGTTGATTTTATAAATAATGTACACTTCACTGCACATGTAATACATCGCCATGTTGGTGAACATGTTATAATTCTGAGAGTTGGGTTTCATTCGCTCTTTAATAATGTTCCCAGTGCTCTGTTTGTACGTGCAGGCTGGTTTTAAAGACAATGTACGTGTCATTGTACGTTTAAAGTATATCAAAATAAACAACAGAGGTGTAATGCTGCACAGGGCCGGCCCGTGGCATAGGCCGTATAGGCAAATGCTAAGGGCACCGTCCATCAGGGGGCGCCACGCCAGTGCCACAAATGTTGGAGGAAAAAATAAAAATAAAAAAAAAAGTTGGTACTATTATTTCTAAATACATAAAATAATCCCACGTTAATTAAAATGCAAAGTAAAGCCTATTTAATATAAATATTATTTGTTACAACATTACGCCCCCCTCTCCCCCGGCACGGTGCGCCCCCTCCCTTCCCGTATCATGACTCTTTTTGGACGTCACCACATAAAAAAACCAACACAAGATGTCAAAACGGCCAAAACTGTCAGGTGCCCAGGGAAGAAAAAAGAGAAAAGAAGAGGAGAAACGAGAAAAAGACAGAGGTAGCAGGGAGGTAACGTTAGCCTACATGAAATTATTTGTCTGTTACAGAATGTGATAGTAACCTGGCTTTTTAGCATTAAGCTAATGTTAGATGATTCGGCAATTGCTAATCAATAAATAGCTAGTTCTGTTTTAACGTCGGGTTAATATTGTGGAGGGGGCTAAATTGTTATGGAAAATAATAATGTAACGTTAGGTAATTACAGTACTCCCTGGTGTACAGTCATTTGTAAGTCATTCTAGTTAATGCAATATTAAAAAGCACAAATAGAGAACTCTGTAGGATCCCCTTTTTTTGTAATATAGTTGTTAAAGTCATACTGGTTTGATATCTTGTTTTGTGCAGTGCCTTATTTATATTGTATTTTTAATTTATTTTATGCAACTTGTTGACACTTTTTATTTTGTGTTTATGTTTGTAAAAAACATTGTATTTCATATATTCATTTTTTATTTTTTGTATTCATTTATTTATCTATATTTTTTAAAATCTTGTTAACTATTCTGATTGTTAATTTGCTTTCTTTAAGTAAAAAAAAAGGTCAAAGACAAAGCTATTCGGTTTCTTGTGAGTATATACACTTCACTGCCGATGTGGGGGGGGGGGGGCACCTAAAATCTTGCCTAGGGCGCCAGATTGGTTGCTGCACCAAGTCAGATATTGCTGCTTTTTCCAGGCTTCTGATTGGACAAAATGTGCATGACAGCAGGTGTATGTTTGTGTGTAGACATAGACACTTTTGAAACTACACTTGTGTGGATGGAGATTTTTTTAACCCCGAATATGTGTTTTTGAAACTCTCCCTGTCCGTGTGGACATGGCCTTAGAACGCTCTTTAGCGGCGCCCTGGTGGCTCCACAGAGCTTTTTCAAAAATGTATGAAAATGGGAAAAAAAATGGAGTGAAAAATATGTTTTTTTGTTGTTATATGGTTTCTGTAGGACAGGGGTGTCCAAAGTGTGGCCCGGGGGCCATTTGCGGCCCGCAACTCAAATAAGACAAAAAAAAACAACAGTAAAAATGTAAGCATAATACCATACCATACCATACCAACTTTATTTATAAAGCCCTTTAAAAACAACCACGGTTGAAGAACAAAGGGCTGTACACCACAAAGAAATAGAGGCAAAGGACAGACTAAAAAATAACATTTAAAACAGAAGTAAAATACACATTTAAAAAGCAAATACAAATTACCCTAAGAACAATTTGTTAGATAAAAAGCAGTTAAAAAGTTAAAAACAGTTTAAAGTCTCATGCTGGGTTAAAAGCCAGTGAATAAAAATGGGTTTTAAGAAGGCTCTTAAAAATAGCCAAAGAATGGGCCTGTCTCGCATGGAGAGGGAGAAAGAGATAATAAGCAAATATGGTAGCTCATTTTAATACTAATAATTCATACGAAGCAGACACATTGTTTTGTCTATAAATTTATGTCTGTTTTAGATTATTTTTTTTGTTTTTTTACAAAATAAAATATCAAAACGGCCCCCGCATGCTTTGACTCGTCAGTGTGCGGCCCTTTGTGGAAAAAGTTAGGACACCCCTGCTGTAGGAGGACAAACACGACACAAGCCTTCCTAATTGTTAGAAAGTCCACTGTTTAATATGTTTGTGTTCATGCTTCACTGATGGGAGTATTTGGCGAGCGCCGTTTTGTCCTACTAATTTGAACTCACCGTTGTGTGGACTGTGACTCAACGGTTTGTTTACATGTACAACTTTCTCGGAAAGACGTGTTTTATGCCACTCCTTCTTTGTCTCATTTTGTCCACCAAACGTCTTATACTGTGCATGAATGCACAAAGGTGAGCTTCGTTGATGTTATTCACTTGTCGTAGTGCTAATCAGGCATATTTGGTCAGTGCATGACTGCAAGCTAATCGACAGTAACCATACCAAAGCTGGATTACGTGTCTATAGTGATACATACAGTACAAGCCAAAATGAGCTAAAGTCGGTGAGTCTCAGTTTGAAAAATGTATTAATTGTATCATTTTTCTTTTGATAAAAAATGAAAACGGGTCCCACAGACCCGAACACCACACATGCCGTAATTGGCAACCCTGTCCTGTACAATGTTTGTCTGATCTAGAACGGAATTGAGCTGAAATGCTGAATTTCCACCGGGGCTGAATAAAGTACCTATCTATCCATCTATCTAAAGAGCGCAGAATGGAGATGAGATCGCGAGATCAGCATCACAATTGCTCCAATTGTCTAATTATCAGAGTCCCTTTCAGCCTTTGTGTCCTCGGGTTCTAACCCGAGGACCAAGTGGACACTTTGCATGAGGGGATGGAAATTCCTTTTGAGGCCATCAAGCGAAGGATTAATAATTTATCGCCTGACGCCTGCCTCTGTCGGGGGCCGCTTTTGCCTTTGGTTGAAGTGACGGCCGCTTGCGTCCGTGCTTGACTTTGAGGGCGCTTCAAAAAGCGGCGCCGCGGCTTTTGAACCACCCAAAAGTACACCGTGAACGTCAACCGTCGTGCGCGACGTCGCTGTGTGAAATAGCGCTGAAGTGCCCTTGTTGTGACGCCTTGTTCCGTGTCTCTCCCACGCCAGGGGCCACCAAAGACATGGGGAAGATGCTCGGCGGGGAGGAGGAGAAGGACCCCGATGCTCAGAAAAAGGAGGAGGAGAGGCAAGAGGCGCTGAGGCAACAGGAGGAGGAGAGGAAGGCCAAGTACGCAAAGATGGAGGCCGAGAGAGAAAACATCCGACAGGGCATCAGGGATAAGGTAAATATCAAATTATTGGCCATTAAAAACATGCAGCCAGGTCGTCACTACCAACCTGATACGTCTGAAAGAGAAAGAGATGATGCAGTATTATCTGCTCACTGATGCTACCTGTAGTCAATAATATTAATAATAATATTATGATTATTATTTATTTATATTATTATTATTAATAATAATAGTAATAATAATACATGTTTGTTCTATTTTTATAATAATAAGAAGAATATTATTATTATTATTAGTAGTAATAATAATAATAAGAGTAATAATACTACTAATAATAATATTATTATTATTGTTATTATTAAAAATTGTGCTAAAAAGGACTATCCTAAATACTTCTTAGATAGTCCTGGATAGTCCCGCTCCTTAATGCTTCTGTTTCTCACAGGAATGAGGCAAAAATACAACCTTACCCACTGTAGTTCTATTCAATAGTACAACGTTAAAATGTTTACCCATAAAAAGTGGTAATTACTGGAACAGCTGCTCTACCAACCACGCCATGCTGGCCCTTATTATTATTATTATTATTATTTATGTTATTATTATTATTATTATTAATAATAATAAATATAATAATAACGCGTTTGTGCTATTTTTATAATTATAATAATAATAATATTATGATTATTATTTATTTATATATTATTATTATTATTATTATTAATAGTAATAATAATACATGTTTGTTCTATTTTTATTATATTAATACGAATATTATTATTATTATAAAAAATTATAATAATACTAATAATAATAATAATAATATTAATTATTATTATTGTTATTATTAAAAATTGTGCTAAAAAGGACTATCCTAAATACTTCTTAGATAGTCCTGGATAGTCCCGCTCCTTCATGCTTCTGATTCTCACAGGAATGAGGCCAAAATACAACCTTACCCACTGTAGGTCTATTCAATAGTACAACGTTAAAATGTTTACCCATAAAAAGTGGTAATTACCTTATTATTATTATTATTAATTTATATTATTATTATTATTATTATTATTATTAATAATAATAATAATACATGTTTGTTCGATTTTTATAATAATAATAATAATAATTATATTATTATTATTAATAATAATAATAATATTATTATGGTAATTACTGGAACAGCTGTGGAAATGAAAACCTCACAGCCGTGAGCCAATCAGATCGGCTCAAGGCTCCTAAAGGTGACTCCTGCTCTCCTCATCCCCAGGTGCAGTGATTACATGAAATAATTGACGTCATTATTATTATTTGATCTCGTAACTCAAAACACGTGTATCTCAAATCAACTTAGCCCTTTGAAATGAATAAATACGGTTAAAAAAAACTGCACAATTTTACCATGCCTTTAAAAAATTACAAAATTAAAAATTTTAGATAAGAAATATTGTATAAGAACAATCCAATAGAATGTAGTACAAACAACTACAGTAGTTTTATGAAGACGTGTAATATCAATGTGCAGAATGTATCTGGGAGAGCAGACTTTTACGATAAACCCTTCCAGCTGCTTCCCCATCAAACACCATCAGCAGCTTCTTCCTATTTTCATGGATACATGTCTGCCGTTTAGATATCATTTTAACATTATTGGCTGGCGTGAGACTACTTTGGTTCAGTATAGTGCAGAAAAGCCGATAAAATCTATATTGTGATGTATGTTGCAGACAGGCGGCCACTATAAGCAGGTTGGTCGCCAATTTTGAATTTCCGTACATGTTGACCTTTAAACAATGACTTATGCATGTATGTGTGAATGATTCATTTGAACATCAAAAACAAAAACAATAATTGTACGTGACACTACATCCGAGGTGTCCAAACCACGACCAAGTTCAATTTCAACAAGCAACGTGGGGCCGTGCGGGCGTGTTATCACATTAAAGGTTTGACAGCTGGCAATTTCTCGTCGTCCTGTGGATAATATAAGTTACTCAGGTCAGTGACCATTATGTGTACTTTCTTGTTATCACAAGCACATCATTGACTTATATGACCCAATCCAAACAACCTCTCCTAGTCATGGTACAGGAAAAAAACTCAGCCATGGTCACACATTACACAACCTGCTCACTGAACTATGTGGATAGTATATAAAAAAAAAAAAAGTGAAAGACACACTTATATTAGCTGCTTGACATTTTTTGAAAGAGGTTCATGTATTTCATTTCATTAATTTATTTGTTTCAGGCAATGACATAAAAAATAATAATAACAAAAAAAGTACAAAGTTGACGACACATAATAATATAAGTTAATATAGTGCAAAAGGTAATGTATAGTATGTAATGCATGATTGGCCACTTTTGCCTGAAAGGGAGTGAGAAGAAGATAAGGTTGTCAAGGAAGTAAACAAGGTAGGCGTTGAACTCTCACATACTCTTAACGTCCAATTATACTTATTATATACAGTGTTTCCCATAAACTGCCAAGATACCTGTGGTGGTGGGGGCGTATCTATGGGCGTGACTATGGGCGTGGTCACCATGACATCATCGAGTAATTTGCATAATTTAATACAATGATATGATTTTCTCTAAAAAGGCTCAAAAAATTTATACTTAGTAATTAATAATAGTTTTGTTTTAAACGTCCATCCATACATCCATCCATTTTACAATATAATTACACTTTATGTACATATTTATATACAGATTTGAACAATAAGTTATTCACTGAAATATATTTATTAATTGTGGTTCTTACAAAAAATATATATCTTATAAAATATAAAAGCTAAAATGTCTCTTAAAGCTCTGCCCCTTTAATTAGTGCATACTAAATAATGTAACTTTAGCCTACTACTACAACCATATTATTTACCAGCAACATAAAGTGAAACAGAGGCAGAGGTGTCCTGCCACAGTCAGTAACAAATAAACAGAAAACAGTAGTGGTCAAATACAAATAAGGCAACAAGAGAAGTATCCTACACTTCTCTTTTGTAAAGTAAATCTGAACAGCCTATATGGGCATCTACATCAACTATATGATTTGCCTGAGAAGCTCGACAGGACAAAAAAATGAATAAATAAATAAATAAATAAAATTTATTTGTGACGTAATTCTTTCGTGGCGGGCCACCACAAATAAATGAATGTGTGGGAAACACTGATATATTCATTATATTATTGAAATATGTAAACACGAGTACACACACACATATATATATATATATATATATATATATATATATGTATATATATATATATATATATATATATATATATATATATATATATATATATATATATATATATATATATATGTATATATATATATATATTTATATATATATATGTATATATATATATATATATATATATATTTTATTTTTTTTATTTATTTTTTTATTTATTTTTTTTCCGGCCCTCGGCCAAATTTTTGGGGCCAATG
>NC_084758.1:27456445-27481445 GCF_033978785.1 Entelurus aequoreus
AGGCAAGTGTGGGAGATGGCTGATTCGTTGCGCTGAAAGGCTGAGCGAGGCAGATGGCGGCGGAGAGAAGCACAAACATGGAGGCTTCGTGGGGGGGGGGGTTTATATATATGTCTGTCATGTGGAACATTTGTATATTTGTTCAGCTCCGTGCGTGTCGGTGATATTCCAACAGCCGCCCCTCTAAAGAGCTGGAAACCCGAAACACAGACACGCAATCAACTCTCTATTCAAGTCGCAGTATTGCAGTTAATTGCTACACTTTGCTCCACAATTTGTGGGACTTCTTTTGATTAGACATTGTGGAACTAATTAGGTATTATTATGTTAAAAACTACCAATTATTAGCGTCGCTTAAGTGTTTCGCATTATTGTTGGCGGTTCGCACCAGTTCTCGTAGGTATGCACCAATCCTACTTTATTAGGAGGAAATAGCTGTGTTGCACTGCCAAAACTGAAATCTAAGTAAGACTAAAAATCTCAAATAAGGGTGATATTTGCTTATTTTCTGTCTGATAAGATCATTCTTCTCACTAAGCAGATTTTATGTTAGAGTGTTTTACTTGTTTTAAGGGTTTTGGTTCTAAATGATCTCAGTAAGATATTACAGCTTGTTGCTGAGATTTGATGACCTATATTGAGTAAAACATGCTTGAAACTAGAATATCAACTGTTGCAAAGCTGTGTCATCAACACTCACAAGTAGGGATGTCCGATAATATCGGCCTGCCGATATTATCGGCCGATAAATGCGTTAAAATGTAATATCGGAAATTATCGGTATCGGTTTTTTTATTATCGGTATCGGTTTTTTTGTTTTTTTTTAATTAAATCAACATAAAAAACACAAGATACACTTACAATTAATGCACCAACCCAAAAAAACCTCCCTCCTCATTCACACAAAAGGGTTGTTTCTTTCTGTTATTAATATTCTGGTTCCTACATTATATATCAATATATACCAATACAGTCTGCAAGGGATACAGTCCGTAAGCACACATGATTGTGCGTGCTGCTGGTCCACTAATAGTACTAACCTTTAACAGTTAATGTTACTCATTTTCATTCATTACTAGTTTCTTTTTAACTGTTTTAATTTATTTATCTTATTTTATTTATTTATTTTTTTTTTAAAAGTACCTTATCTTCACCATACCTGGTTGTCCAAATTAGACATAATAATGTGTTAATTCCACGACTGTATATATCGGTTGATATCGGTATCTGTAATTAAAGAGTTGGACAATGGAATATCGGATATCGGCAAAAAGCCATTATCGGACATCCCTACTCACAAGTATAAAACTACTTTTTTAAAGTAATAATTTCTTATTTCAAGCATGAAAAAAAAGATCATGATGTATGCATATCATTATGTCAAGATAATGGCACTAGCATTTACTTAATTTAAGAATATTTTCAACATGTTGAGCAAAAAGGTCTCATTTTTTCTTCAACCAAGAAAAGTGCACTTGTTATTAGTGAGAATATATTTATTTTAAGGCATTTTTGGGTTCATTGATGTTAGCTAATTTTACTTGTTTTGGAAAGTCTTGACAAGCCCAATTTTCTTGTTCTATTGGCAGATAATTTTGCTTAGATCAAATAAAATACCCCTAATGTTTGTTCTTGTTTTTGAACACTGACTTTTTGCAGTGTTGCCCTTATATTCATTAGGAAATATTCCGCTCAAAAACACATTCTATCAGTGGTTTCCCACCTAAGCCTTCAGTCATGTCCGTCTTCAATGATTACCTCTCAAGAGTGTCCGCCCTGAGATCGGTAGGTCGTGAGTTCAAACCCCGGCCGAGTCATACCAAAGACTATAAAAATGGGAGCCGTTACCTCCCTGCTTGGCACTCAGCATCAACGTTTGCAATTGGGGGTTAAATCACCAAAAATGATTCCCGAGCGCGGCCACTGCTGCTGCTCACTGCTCCCCTCACCTCCCAGGGGGGTGATCAACGGTGATGGGTCAAATGCCGAGAATAATTTCGCCACACCTAGTGTGGTACTTTAACTTTTTAAATACCATTATTTATGTCACCACATGACCATCTTGAACTCTAACTTATAATAAGTAATTCACCCCTATACAATATCCTACCCTAATACCCTACTGTGCAATATTACCCTTCCGACACTGATTGTTATCACTCTCTTGTTCTGTATATTGTACAGTATTTTGTATCGTATTTTTCAGACTATAAGTCGCACCGGCCGAAAATGCACAATAAAGAAGGAAAAAAACATATAAGTCGCACTGGAGTATAAGTCGCATTTTTTGGGGAAATGTATTTGATAAAAGCCAACACCAAGAATAGACATTTGAAAGGCAATTTAAAATAAATAAAGAATAGTGAACAACAGGCTGAATAAGTGTACGTTATATGAGGCATAAATAACCAACTGAGAACGTGCCTGGTATGTTAACGTAACATATTATGGTAAGAGTCATTCAAATAACTATAACATATAGAACATGCTATACGTTTACCAAACAATCTGTCACTCCTAATCGCTAAATCCCATGAAATCTTATACGTCTAGTCTCTTACGTGAATGAGCTAAATAATATTATTTGGTATTTTACGGTAACGTGTTAATAATTTCACACATAAGTCGCTCCTGAGTATAAGTCGCACCCCCGGCCAAACTATGAAAAAAACTGCCACTTATAGTCCGAAAAATACGGTATATTGTTTTATATATTGTACAGCAGTGGTCCCCAACCTTTTTGTAGCTGGGGACCGGTCAACGCTTGAAAATTTGTCCCACGGACCGGGGGGGAATTTATTTTTTTTTTTATTTTATTTTATTTTTTTTCATAAAGAAATACAATCATGTGTGCTTACGGACTGTATCCCTGCAGACTGTATTGATCTATATTGACATACACATACACAATATGTATATATTGTGTTTTTTATGTTGATTTAATAATTTTTTTTATTTTTTTTTTAACTTCTTGCGCGGCGGCCCGGTGGTTGGGGACCACTGTTGTACAGGATTGCTTATTATTTGTATTGGATAGTAGTCTATTTATTTCAACTCTTAGTTTTATCTTTATTACTTCTTGTGTAATTTATTTTCATCCCATATTTGTTCCCACTACCGCACCTTAAATTGGAGTCCTTAATCTCGTTATATGCAAATATAATGACAATAATGTCCATTCTATTCTATTCTATTCTATTGCTGGAGAAATACTATACAGGAACACATACACGCACTACTGAAACACATCAACAGTGTACAAAACGGGTTATTTTCTGGAGCATTTAAAAATCGACAAACCCGCATCAGCAATTAAAACATATCTTATGTGGTACTGTCAAAATTAAAATTGCAAAAAAAATAAAGAAATAATACATTTGAACTCACAATTTGTAGGACCCATTCCACGCCGTATAAGCCAGTGGTGCCGCTCGTTGTGTGGCGGGCATTTCCCCATTTCATCACTAGCTTTCGCGGTTGGCCGACGTCGTCTTCGATGTAGTTTCTCTTTTAATATCCTTCTTGAAAATGGCTTTGCAAATATGTGTGTTGTCTTGTCTAATCGTAAAAGATGCAGACAAAGTGTGTTGGCTGACTTCTTAAAGTTTACTCCACAGCGTGCTCATCAAAAACATTCAACAACCTAAACGGGGCTACTGCGCATGCTCTTCACTACCGTGGCATGCTGGGTAATGGAGTTCTTATGTTACCTAGCTCGTAACGTCACAATATATATCCGCCTTGGGCCAGCTAGAAGGCCTTATTGACAACTCGTGATCTGATTGGCTACCGCAACTGTCTGTCAAATGTTTGTTTGTCCGTGAACGGACGCCCGCATTGTTGATTCTGAAGGCCTCGGGCAGATTTGGTACAGCATGGCAACATAAGCTAGCTGAATTCTGATTGGATAAAAACTCTATAACCTAAAAACAACAGCACTATGACATAAAGAGAATATGAATACTTTTAGATATTTAGGGAAAGTAAATTAAAACTTACTTTTTATCTTCAACTATTTAAATTCCAATAATATGGCTCTTAAGAAGTCAGAATAATATTTAATGTTCCATTTGACAGGATGTATAAAATGGCTGTTTTAAAAAAAAATTAAAGTTAATTAAAATGTTGTATGCGACTACTTTTTGAGCACATTCAACAATATCGTAATACAAATGATAATGTGATCAAAACATTGAAAAACATTTTTGTATATGATATTCTGTCAATAAAATTGCAAGTTCTCCAAATATTGTTTTTTAAGTTTATTTAAATTAGGCAAGCGAGTAATTGTCTGTGATTATTCGTGATTAATCCAAATTTTTACGTTTGTATTCAAGTAAAACATTTTAAA
Organism: Entelurus aequoreus; assembly: GCF_033978785.1. Taxonomy (NCBI): domain Eukaryota; kingdom Metazoa; phylum Chordata; class Actinopteri; order Syngnathiformes; family Syngnathidae; genus Entelurus; species Entelurus aequoreus. The sequence continues at coordinate 27,460,797 of NC_084758.1, forward strand.
ACGTGTTCGTGAATGACATTCTGACAATAAAATCGCATTTGTCTCTGAATATTTAAAAAAAAATTATTTCCAATTATTTTCCAATTATGCAAATAATATAGTGTTTTTTAAGTTTATTTTAAACAGGCAAGCGAGTAATCTATGATTAATCTTGATTCATCCAAATTTAAAAGTATGCTTTCAAGTAAAACATTTTAGAAAATGTGTGTGTATGACTTTCGGACAACAAAATTGCCTTTGTCTCCAAATATTGTTTTTTTAATTTATTATTATTTCCAATTATGCAAACGATTAATAATCTACTACTAATCTTGATTAATCCAAAAATATAGATGTGCATTCAAGTAAAACATTTTTTTAATGTCCGTGTATGACATTCTGACAATAAAATTGCATTTGTCTCTGAATATTGTTTTTTTAAGTTAACTCAAGTTACGCAAGCAGGTAATAACCTGTGATTAATCGTGATTAATCCAAATGTAAAAGTGTGCATTCAAGTAAAACATTTTTTATGACAAATTTGCCTTTGTCTCTAAATATTGTTTTTTATAATTATTTCCAATTATGCAAATGAGTAATACAATACGATTAATCTTGATTAATCCAAATTTTAAAGTGTGTATTCATGTAAAACATGCTTTAAAATGTTTCCGGATGACCTTCTGACAATGAAATTGCATTTATGTGATTAATTGTGATTAATCCAAATTAAAAAGTGTGCGTTCAAGTAAAAACATTTATATTTTTAAAGTTTGTGTATGATACTCTGACAATAAAATTGCATTTATGTCCAAATATATATATTTTTTTTTGTTAGGGTAAGTTAAATTAGTTTCATCTGCGAGTGATAACCTGTGATTAATCCAAATTAAAAAGTGTGCGTTCAAGTAAAAACTTTTTTTTTTTTTAAATGTTTGTGTATGATATTCTGACAATAAAATTGCATTTATGTCCATATATAGTTGTTGTTTTTTGTTAGGGTAAGTTAAGTTAGTTTCATATGCGAGTGATAACCTGTGATTAATTGTGATTAATCCAAATTAAAAACTGTGCGTTCAAGTAAAAACTTGTTTGTTTTTTTAAATGTTTGTGTATGATATTCTGACAATAAAATTGCATTTATGTCCAAATATATATATTTTTTTGTTAGGGTAAGTTAAGTTAGTTTCATATGCGAGTGATAACCTGTGATTAATTGTGATTAATCCAAATTAAAAAGTGTGCGTTCAAGTAAAAACTTTTTTTTTTTTTTAAGTTTGTGTATGATACTCTGACAATAAAATTTAATTTATGTCCAAATATATATATATTTTTTTGTTAGGTTAAGTTAAATTAGTTTCATCTGCGAGTGATAACCTGTAATTAATTGTGATTAATCCAAATTAAGAAGTGTGCGTTCAAGTAAAAACTTTTTTTTTTTTTAAGTTTGTGTATTGTACTCTGACAATAAAATTGCATTTATGTCCAAATATATATATTTTTTTTTTGTTAGGTTAAGTTAAGTTAGTTTCATCTGCGAGTGATAACCTGTGATTAATTGTGATTAATCCAAATTAAAAAGTGTCCGTTGAAGTAAAAACATTTTGAAAAAAAATGTTTGTGTATGATATTCTGTCAATAAAATTGCATTTATGTCCAAATATAGTTTTATTTTTTTTGTTAGGTTAAATTAGTTTAATCTGCGAGTGATAACCTGTGATTAATCCAAATGTGAAAGTGTGCATTCAAGTAAAACATTTTTTACAACAAAATTGCCTTTGTCTCCAAATATTGTTTTTTATAATTATTTCCAATTATGCAAATTAGTAATACAATACGATTAATCTTGATTAATCCAAATTTTAAAGTGTGTATTCATGTAAAACATGCTTTAAAATGTTTCCGGATGACCTTCTGACAATAAAATTGCATTTATGTGATTAATTGTGATTAATCCAAATTAAAAAGTGTGCGTTCAAGTAAAAACATTTATATTTTTAAAGTTTGTGTATGATACTCTGACAATAAAATTGCATTTATGTCCAAATATATATATATTTTTTTGTTAGGGTAAGTTAAATTAGTTTCATCTGCGAGTGATAACCTGTGATTAATTGTGATTAATCCAAATTAAAAAGTGTGCGTTCAAGTAAAAACTTTTTTTTTTTTTTAAATGTTTGTGCATGATATTCTGACAATAAAATTGCATTTATGTCCAAATATAGTTGTTGTTTTTTGTTAGGGTAAGTTAAGTTAGTTTCATATTCGAGTAATAACCTGTGATTAATTGTGATTAATCCAAATTAAAAAGTGTGCGTTCAAGTAAAAACTTTTTTTTTTTTTTAAATGTTTGTGCATGATATTCTGACAATAAAATTGCATTTATGTCCAAATATAGTTTGTTTTTTTGTTAGGGTAAGTTAAGTTAGTTTCATATGCGAGTAATAACCTGTGATTAATTGTGATTAATACAAATTAAAAAGTGTGCGTTCAAGTAAAAACTTTTTTTTTTTTTAAATGTTTGTGTATGATATTCTGACAATAAAATTGCATTTATGTCCAAATATAGTTGTTTTTTTTGTTAGGGTAAGTTAAGTTAGTTTCATATGCGAGTGATAACCTGTGATTAATTGTAATTAATCCAAATTAAAAAGTGTGCGTTCAAGTAAAAACTTTTTTTTTTTTTAAGTTTGTGTATGATACTCTGACAATAAAATTGCATTTATGTCCAAATATATATATTTTTTTTTTGTTAGGTTAAGTTAAGTTAGTTTCATCTGCGAGTGATAACCTGTGATTAATTGTGATTAATCCAAATTAAAAAGTGTCCGTTCAAGTAAAAACATTTTGAAAAAAAATGTTTGTGTATGATATTCTGACAATAAAATTGCATTTATGTCCAAATATAGTTTTTTTGGTTTTTGTTAAATTAGTTTAATCTGCGAGTAACAACCTGTGATTAATCCAAATTAAAAAGTGTGCGTTGAAGTAAAAACATTCAAAAAAATGTTTGTGTATGAAATAAAATTGCATTTATCTCCAAATTTTGTTTTTTTTAAAGTTATGTTAAGTTAGTTTCATCTGCCAGTAATAACCTGTGATTAATTGTGATTAAAAAGTGTGCGTTTTAAGTAAAAAAAAAATTGTTTTAATGTTTGTGTATGATATTCTGACAATAAAATTGCATTTATGTCCAAATATAGTTGTTGTTTTTTGTTAGGTTAAATTAGTTTAATCTGCGAGTGATAACCTGTGATTAATCCAAATTAAAAAGTGTGCGTTCAAGTAAAAATATTTTTTTTAAATGTTTGTGTATGATACTCTGACAATAAAATTGCATTTATGTCCAAATATATATATATATATTTTTTGTTAGGTTAAGCTAGTTTCATCTGCGAGTGATAACCTGTGATTAATTGTGATTAATCCAAATTAAAAAGTGTGCGTTCAAGTAAAAACTTTTTTTTTTTTTAAATGTTTGTGTATGATATTCTGACAATAAAATTGCATTTATGTCCAAATATAGTTGTTTTTTTTGTTAGGGTAATTAAGTTAGTTTCATTTGCGAGTGATAACCTGTGATTAATTGTAATTAATCCAAATTAAAAAGTGTGCGTTCAAGTAAAAACTTTTTTTTTTTTAAGTTTGTGTATGATACTCTGACAATAAAATTGCATTTATGTCCAAATATTTTTTTTTTTTTTTTGTTAGGTTAAGTTAAGTTAGTTTCATCTGCGAGTGATAACCTGTGATTAATTGTGATTAATCCAAATTAAAAAGTGTCCGTTCAAGTAAAAACATTTTGAAAAAAAATGTTTGTGTATGATATTCTGACAATAAAATTGCATTTATGTCCAAATATAGTTTTATTTTTTTTTGTTAGGTTAAATTAGTTTAATCTGCGAGTGACAACCTGTGATTAATCCAAATTAAAAAGTGTGCGTTGAAGTAAAAACATTCAAAAAAATGTTTGTGTATGAAATAAAATTGCATTTATCTCCAAATTTTGTTTTTTTAAAGTTATGTTAAGTTAGTTTCATCTGCCAGTAATAACCTGTGATTAATTGTGATTAATAAGTGTGCGTTTTAAGTAAAAAAAAATTAGTTTTAATGTTTGTGTATGATATTCTGACAATAAAATTGCATTTATGTCCAAATATAGTTGTTTTTTTTGTTAGGTTAAATTAGTTTAATCTGCGAGTGATAACCTGTGATTAATCCAAATTAAAAAGTGTGCGTTCAAGTAAAAATATTTTTTTTAAATGTTTGTGTATGATACTCTGACAATAAAATTGCATTTATGTCCAAATATATATATATATATTTTTTGTTAGGTTAAGCTAGTTTCATCTGCGAGTGATAACCTGTGATTAATTGTGATTAATCCAAATTAAAAAGTGTCCGTTCAAGTAAAAACATTTTGAAAAAAAATGTTTGTGTATGATATTCTGACAATAAAATTGCATTTATGTCCAAATATAGTTTTATTTTTTTTGTTAGGTTAAATAAATTTAATCTGCGAGTGATAACCTGTGATTAATCCAAATTAAAAAGTGTGCGTTGAATTAAAAACATTTAAAAAAATGTTTGTGTATGAAATAAAATTGCATTAATCTCCAAATTTTGTTTTTTTAAAGTTATGTTAAGTTAGTTTCATCTGCCAGTAATAACCTGTGATTAATTGTGATTAAAAAGTGTGCGTTTTAAGTTAAAATATTTTTTTTTAATGTTTGTGTATGATATTCTGACAATAAAATTGCATTTATGTCCAAATATAGTTGTTTTTTTTGTTAGGTTAAATTAGTTTAATCTGCGAGTGATAACCTGTGATTAATCCAAATTAAAAAGTGTGCGTTCAAGTAAAAATATTTTTTTTAAATGTTTGTGTATGATACTCTGACCATAAAATTGCATTTATGTCCAAATATATATATATATTTTTTGTGAGGTTAAGCTAGTTTCATCTGCGAGTGATAACCTGTGATTAATTGTGATTCATCCAAATTCAAAAGTGGGAATAATCTGATTTTGAAAATGAGTTGTTTAACAGCTCTAAACATATTTGTACTGCTCACTTTTTTGTCTCCGGTGCCGTCCATAAAGATGACATGCAAATGCATCATGGTTAATTATGCAAATGAGCCAATGCTACGATGAGATTGCAGTCCTGTGGGAAACACTGAATGATATGGAGCTAAATAGAACGTGACCAAAAAGGCCTCTTGACAGTGCAAGATGGACAAAGCCCTCACGCTGGGGGTCTTATTTGGTCCTAAGTATTCAGTCCTAATCCAATCTTTCACATCTAACAAGCTCTGCGCCAGAAAAGCTAATAAAGGTTTTTGACGATGTACATGTATCATAAAAATATTATAAGCAGTCTGTTGGTGTCGTAGCGTTAATGTGCTGCGGACAAAGAAAAAGTAATTCGGTGGACGCTATATGGTTCTGAGATTGCTTTCGGGCCTTGATGAATTGCAAGCAAATGGTGGCCGAGAAAGGCTGACAAGCCGTTTCGTCTGCAATTGTTTTAGTCTAAGTGATCCCACGACGACCCTTTCACCCGCGCTCTCAAAACACACACCCGAGCGCGTCGACGCAGCAGAAAGCGGCGCCAGTCGTCTTCCTTCAGGATATTTATTGCTCCGCAATCCCATTATAAGGAGCTGGGGGGGGAGGGAGGGGGGTCACGGAGGAGTTCATCTCATTTTCCGCATCTTCGCCTCAAGACCGAGCGTCCTGCTGCCTGTTGACCAGCCGGCGCTCTGCGGCGTGCGCCTCGCTTCTCTTGGCGCCCGCCGTTATTAATGCATGCGCACGCTGAGCAAAATACTGTTCGGAAGATAAAAACACGACAATGTGAAGTGAAGTGAATTATATTTATAAACCCAATATCTAAGTTACATTTAAACCAGTGTGGGTGGCACTGGAAGCAGGTGGGTAAAGTGTCTTGCCCAAGGACACAACGGCAGGGACTAGGATGGCGGAAGCGGGGATCGAACTTGGAACCTGGAACCCTCAAGCTGCTGGCACGGCCACTCTACCAACCGAGCTATACCACCCATCGTGTGTGTCATCGTCATCCAAAAATAACGTTTGCAATACAAGTGACTTTCGTAACATATATTTCAATACTTTTTTAAATAAAGGGGACCACAAAAAATGTCATTATTGGCTTTATTTGAACAAAAAATCTTAGAGTACATTAAACATATGTTTATTATTGCAGTTAAGTCCTTAAATAAAATAGTGAACATACAAGACAACTTGTCTTTTAGTAGTAAGTAAATTTAGTCTGCTGACATATGCAGTAACATATTGTGTCATTTATCTACCTATTATTTTGTCAACATTATTAAGGACAAGTGGTAGAAAATGAATTATTAATCTACTTGTTCATTTACTGTTAATATCTGCTTACTTTCTCTTTTAACATGTTCTATCTACACTTCTGTTAAAATGTAATAATCATTTATTCTTCTGTTGTTTGATACTTTACATTATTTTTGGATGATACCACAAATTTGGGTATCAATCTGATACAAAGTAGTTACAGGATCCTACATTGGTCATATTCTAAGTCCTCATGTGTCCAGGGACATATTTCCTGACTTTATAAAATAATATACATTTTTTTAAGAACGAAAGATGTTGTGATGCCAAAAAATATTGACATAATCATAGTAATATCGACTAGATACGCTCTTGTACTTGGTATCATTACAGTGGATGTTAGGTGTAGATCCAGGTGTACTAGCTCCATCCTATCTTGCTGATTGTATTGTACAATATGTCCCGGCAAACAATCTGCGTTCAAAGAACTCTGGCTTATTAGTGAGAGTCCAGTCCATAGTGGGGCCAGCACTATGGACTGGACTCTCACTATTATGTTAGATCCACTATGGACTGGACTCTCATACTATTACGTTAGATCCATTATGGACTGGACTCTCACTATTATGTTAGATCCACTATGGACTGGACTCTCACATTACTATGTTAGATCCACTATGGACTGGACTCTCACACTATTATGTTAGATCCACTATAGACTGGACTCTCACATTATTATGTTAGATCCACTATGGACTGGACTCTCACACTATTATGTTAGATCCACTATGGACTGGACTCTCACACTATTATGTTAGATCCACTATGGACTGGACTCTCACACTATTATGTTAGATCCACTATGGACTGGACTCTCACACTATTATGTTAGATCCACTATGGACTGGACTCTCACAATATTATGTTAGATCCACTATGGACTGGACTCTCACACTATTATGTTAGATCCACTATGGACTGGACTCTCACACTATTATGTTAGATCCACTATGGACTGGATTCTCACAATATTATGTTAGATCCACTATGGACTGGACTCTCACTATTATGTTAGATCCACTATGGACTGGACTCTCACACTATTATGTTAGATCCACTATGGACTGGACTCTCACAATATTATGTTAGATCCACTATGGACTGGACTCTCACAATATTATGTTAGATCCACTATGGACTGGACTCTCACACTATTATGTTAGATCCACTATGGACTGGACTCTCACACTATTATGTTAGATCCACTATGGACTGGACTCTCACACTATTATGTTAGATCCACTATGGACTGGACTCTCACAATATTATGTTAGATCCACTATGGACTGGACTCTCACACTATTATGTTAGATCCACTATGGACTGGACTCTCACACTATTATGTTAGATCCACTATGGACTGGATTCTCACAATATTATGTTAGATCCACTATGGACTGGACTCTCACTATTATGTTAGATCCACTATGGACTGGACTCTCACACTATTATGTTAGATCCACTATGGACTGGACTCTCACAATATTATGTTAGATCCACTATGGACTGGACTCCACACTATTATGTTAGATCCACTATGGACCGGAGTCTCACAATATTATGTTAGATCCACTATGGACTGGACTCCACACTATTATGTTAGATCCACTATGGACTGGACTCTCACAATATTATGTTAGATCCACTATGGACTGGACTCTCACACTATTATGTTAGATCCACTATGGACTGGACTCTCACAATATTACGTTATATCCACTATGGACTGGACTCTTATCCGATTATGTTAGATCCACTATGGACTGGACTCTCACACTATTATGTTAGATCCACTATAGACTGGACTCTCACATTATTATGTTAGATCCACTATGGACTGGACTCTCACACTATTATGTTAGATCCACTATGGACTGGACTCTCACACTATTATGTTAGATCCACAATGGACTGAACTCTCACACTATTATGTTAGATCCACTATGGACTGGACTCTCACACTATTATGTTCGATCCACTATGGACTGGACTCTCACACTATTATGCTAGATCCACTATAGACTGAACTCTCACACTATTATGTTAGATCCACTATGGACTGGACTCTCACACTATTATGTTAGATTCACTATGAACTGGACTCTCATACTAATATGTTAGATCCACTATGGACTGGACTCTCACACTAATATGTTAGATCCACTATGGACTGGACTCTCATACTACTATGTTAGATCCACTATGGACTGGACTCTCACACTATTATGTTAGATTCACTATGAACTGGACTCTCATACTAATATGTTAGATCCACTATGGACTGGACTCTCACACTATTATGTTAGATCCACTATGGACTGGACTCTCACACTATTATGTTAGATCCACTATGGACTGGACTCTCACACTATTATGTTAGATCCACTACGGACTGGACTCTCACACTATTATGTTAGATCCACTATGGACTGGACTCTCACACTATAATGTTAGATCCACTATGGACTGGACTCTCTCACTATTATGTTAGATCCACTATGGACTGGACTCTCACACTATTATGTTATATCCACTATGGACTGGACTCTCACAATATTATGTTAGATCCACTATGGACTGGACTCTCACACTATTATGTTATATCCACTATGGACTGGACTCTCACAATATTATGTTAGATCCACTATGGACTGGACTCTCACAATATTATGTTAGATCCACTATGGACTGGACTCTCACACTATTATGTTAGATCCACTATGGACTGGACTCTCACAATATTACGTTATATCCACTATGGACTGGACTCTTATACGATTATGTTAGATCCACTATGGACTGGACTCTTGCACTATTATGTTAGATCCACTATAGACTGGACTCTCACATTATTATGTTAGATCCACTATGGACTGGACTCTCACACTATTATGTTAGATCCACTATGGACTGGACTCTCACACTATTATGTTAGATCCACAATGGACTGAACTCTCACACTATTATGTTAGATCCACTATGGACTGGACTCTCACACTATTATGTTAGATCCACTATGGACTGGACTCTCATACTACTATGTTAGATCCACTATGGACTGGACTCTCACACTATTATGTTAGATTCACTATGAACTGGACTCTCATACTAATATGTTAGATCCACTATGGACTGGACTCTCACACTATTATGTTAGATCCACTATGGACTGGACTCTCACACTATTATGTTAGATCCACTATGGACTGGACTCTCACACTATTATGTTAGATCCACTACGGACTGGACTCTCACACTATTATGTTAGATCCACTATGGACTGGACTCTCACACTATAATGTTAGATCCACTATGGACTGGACTCTCTCACTATTATGTTAGATCCACTATGGACTGGACTCTCACACTATTATGTTAGATCCACTATGGACTGGACTCTCACAATATTATGTTAGATCCACTACGGACTGGACTCTCACACTATTATGTTAGATCCACTATGGACTGGACTCTCACACTATTATGTTAGATCCACTATGGACTGGACTCTCACACTATTATGCTAGATCCACTATGGACTGGACTCTCACACTATTATGTTAGATCCACTATGGACTGGACTCTCACATTACTATGTTAAATCCACTACGGACTGGACTCTTCCATTATTTATGTTAGATCCACTATGGACTGGACTCTCACACTATTATGTTAGATCCACTATGGACTGGACTCTCACACTATTATGTTAGATCCACTATGGACTGGACTCTCACAATATTATGTTAGATCCACTACGGACTGGACTCTCACACTATTATGTTAGATCCACTATGGACTGGACTCTCACACTATTATGTTAGATCCACTATGGACTGGACTCTCACACTATTATGTTAGATCCACTATGGACTGGACTCTCATACTATTATGTTAGATCCACTTTGGACTGGACTCTCACACTATTATGTTAGATCCACTATGGACTGGACTCTTCCATTATTTATGTTAGATCCACTATGGACTGGACTCTCACACTATTATGTTAGATCCACTATGGACTGGACTCTCACACTATTATGTTAGATCCACTATGGACTGGACTCTCACACTATTATGTTAGATCCACTATGGACTGGACTCTCACAATATTATGTTAGATCCACTATGGACTGGACTCTCACAATATTATGTTAGATCCACTATGGACTGGACTCTCACACTATTATGTTAGATCCACTATGGACTGGACTCTCACACTATTATGTTAGATCCAGTATGGACTGGACTCTCACTATTATGTTAGATCCACTATGGACTGGTCTAAAGTTTGCTGCTGATCACATGGACAAAGATAAGACCTTCTGGAGGAAAGTTCTGTGGTCGGATGAAACAAAAATGGAGCTGTTTGGCCACAATATCCAGCAATATGTTTGGAGGAGAAAAGGTGAGGCCTTTAATCGCAGGAACACCATGCCTGCCGTCAAGCATGGTGGTGGTAGTATTATGCTCTGGGCCTGTTTTGCTGCCAATGGAACTGGTGCTTTACAGAGAGTAAATGGGACCATGAAAAAGGAGGATTACCTCCAAATTCTTCAGGACAACCTAAAATCATCAGCCCGGAGGTTGGGTTATGCATTTTGCGACTAATTGTGACGCCACAACTTTGCTCCTGTGCTTTGTGTGCAGTACGGCATCAAGAAGAAGGAGGAGAAGGAGGCGGAGGCGGCGGCCGCCATGGAGCAGGCCTCCGAGGGCAGCCTGACCCGCCCCAAGAAGGCGGTGCCCACCGGCTGCGGCGACGAGGAGGAGGAGGAGAGCATCGTGGACACGGTCATGAAGTTCATACCGACTCCGCTCATGGATATGTTCAGTAAAAAATAAACCTTCCTCGCCGCGCTCCTATCTGCCCCTCCCCCGCCCCGCTCTTCTTCTCTTCTCAACGTGTGACGTCATCCTCCACTTTCTCTGTAGGGGGTCAACTTTTTTTTTTTTTGGCTCTAAAACATGCTGATCGGAGGTTTTTTCCATTTATTGTAATGTTACGTAGTTTTTTTTTCGCTTTTATTTGTAAATAAAAAAACAATAATGATATATATATATATATATAAATATATGACATTACGGATAGATGAGTACAAGCCATATTTTTATCTTTAAAGACGATATCCAAATCATTTTTCTTTTACTTTCTTAGTAATATTTGATACATGCGGTCTGTGTGTGTGTGTGTGTGTGTTCTTGTATTTCTACCCTTCTTGAGACACCAACAGGGAAAAGTAGCTTCCATATGAGGAGGTGTGAACAAGTTAGGACATAAGTCATGGTCCCAATACGGAAAAAAACCATTGCATCTAATAGAGAATGTCTCATTTGCACCCCTGGTGGTGAAATCTATCATAATTAGGGTGGTCCCAAAAAGGAGGGATTTTTCAAATTGACTGTGTCGGTTTTAAAAGTGCTCCCCCTCTGGTCAACATATGTAATAACAAGTGTGTGTCAGAAATTGAAATGTGCCCACTTTTGGCCAAAAATGTATTAAAACAAATAAAATAAGTATGTATATAGAGACATACTGTAATACCTTGAAGTAAATAATGAAGATTAAAAACAAATAATTTAAAAAAAAATGAACTAAAAGCAGTCTTTTTCTCACAATGTGTCGACTTTTTTTCTTATAAAATTGGGAACAATTCCTCATATTCTTTCTGTTTCTGTAATATTGCAATATTCTCTCGTAAAATTATTCCTTTTTTTAATGTAAAATGATTACTATTTAATGCAGCATTCTGACTTGTATCACAACATTGCCCGTTTTGTGTTGTTCTTGTAAAACGGTGACATTTTTTTTTTAGTAAAAATTATGAAGTGAATTAAATTTATATAGCGCTTTTCTCTAGTGACTCAAAGCGCTTTTACATAGAGAAACCCAATGTCTGAGTTACATTTAAACCAGCGTGGGTGGCACTGGGAGCAGGTGGGTCAGGTGTCTTGCCCAAGGACACAACGGCAGTGACTCGGATGGCGGAAGCGGGGATCGAACCTGGAACCCTCAATTTGCTGGCACGGCCACTCGACCAACCGAAAATCCGATTATTATTATTATTATTATAATATTGCCAACATTTTTAAGTTTTCTTTTAAAGTTTTCATAAAATTGCCAAAATGTTACGCTTTTCTTGTAAAATTGCGACTGCTATCGAGTGAAATTCCAACTTTTATCATAATATTGCACAAATGTTCGGTTTTTTTCTTGTAAAACGTTGACGTGCGTCGAGTAAAATTATGACTTTTATCATAACACTGCCAAAATTTACTAGTTTTTCTTGTGAAATTGTGACTTTTATCATAACACTGCCAAAATTCTTAGTTTTTCTTGTGAAATTGTGACTTTTTTTCTTGTGAAAATCCAACTCGGTTTTCACAACAAGCTTTTTTTTATATTTGCATAGTATGTATATATTATTAATGTTGTAAATACACATCTTTATATGTCTAGAAAGGGTGGTTCTAAAGAGGTAGGCATTTTTCGGAGGTCTCAAGAAGGTAACAAATACAAGAATGTGTGTGTGTGTGTGTGTGTGTGTGGTCTTAAAGTGAAATTCATTACCTAACAGGACGGGCGATTATTGGTATGATTTGTGACATTGTGATGTAGTCATCAACTATTTGAGGCAATAACCGCTTTTCCACGTTAGACTTGGTGTTCAGCCTCCATTGTTGACTTCAAATGTTCTTCCACAGGGAGGGTGATAGAAAATGACTAAAAAAAAATAAAATAAAAAAATCCGAACTGACAAAAGTTTGTCTCCAAGCAGTAAAAAGATTGTTTCCAGTTCTCCGAGTCGCCGTCCTGTGGCGGCAGGGAGCGGCTCGGTTTTTGTCGTTTTTCACCGCTCTTTACTTTTGCACCGTTTTTTTTCTATAAAAGGAAAGGATGAAAAAAGGAGAAGAGTGGCAATAGTGCAATATATACTTCATCTTGTCGACAATGACGGACAATCTTCACTGTTGTGTGTTTAAACGTGAAGATGTTGGATGTTTCCGTTAACAAGTAGTGCACTCGCCGATGTTGAGCGCGCCGTGTTTAAAAAGTGAGTGGTATCGTAGTTATTGCTATCGTCCGTTGGAGGGTCGTCAGATGATCGTTTCAAAACATTCCAGCTATTTCCGACATTCCGCCAGATATGTGGCCTCGATGTTAGCCTGAGGTCGTGTCTGCACCGACGCTGATATTTGCGAAAACGCACATATTTCCATTCCCCCTCCAAAAAAAAATGCAATTTGACCGATCAAGAGCCAGAAAAAGCAAACCCAGATGATGTAATTGTGTGTTAAAACGCATCTCATAATATTATATATAACATATGATGTGTACATTATCTTTAACCCATAAGAGCACTTAGAACAGGGGTGTTAAACTCATTTTAGATGGTAAAATCACAGCAGGATAACTTAAAAATAAAGACAACTTCAGATTGTTTTCTTTGTTTAAAAATAGAACATGAACATTCTAAAAAATGTACAAATCATAATGTTGTTGGGGTTTTTTTTAAATTTACATGTTGCGGTTAATAATTTTATTTGTCGTTATTTATATTTTCTGAATAAATTATGTGATCATGTTTATCAGTCAACTCAATGGTGTTAATTTTCAATCAAGATTTTAAAAAATGACATCAAAATAATTATATATAGTTTGATCATTTTCCTCGACTGATGTACTAACATGTGGTTTATTTTGTACATATGTAGCAATAATCTACAAAGATACAAATAATTGCTATTGCGACATCTGGTGGACACATTTAGAACAGCTGTTTCTTTCATTCAAAAATTTCAGGTTCATTTTCATACTTGGCAAACTCATCCTGCGGGCCGGATAAAACCGGTCCGCGGGCCTGATCCGGCCCTAGGGCCGTACGTTTGACACCCCTGACATAGAATATAATTCCTAATGTTTTGTCCTGAAATACAACTAATTAATTACATAAACATGCGTTTTTGGTACATACATTTCTCATTTTAAATGAATTAGACACTTATGCTTGGTAACACGTTTAAAGAATATATATATACTGTATATATATATATATATATATATATATATATATACTGTGTATATATATATATATATATATATATATATATATATATATATATATATATATATATATACTGTGTATATATATATATATATATATATATATATATATATATATATATATATATATATATATATATATATATATATATATATATATATATATATATATATATATATATATATGAAAAGGCTTGTGACAATTATTAATTGTTAGCATTTTTGCTATTCCAGTGCAATTTTAAGTCTAAAAGCCTGCTGGAGATATTTTCCTATATGAATAAATCAAATAGGAACATTTGTGTTGTAATATTTGACACTCTATTAACGCATTAGAAATGTAAAAATGACTTTGAAATGACGTTTTGATGGCAAAAAATAAGCTTGTTGGAAATTGGCTGGTTGGGGTGTCAAAAAAAAAAATCAAATCGATTATCAGATTAATCGTGATTCTTATTTGTAACGATTCTTAATCGATTCCAAAAAAATGTATAAATACAGTCTATTATACAGCATTATTCACATGTGAATAATATAAATAAAGTCTATTATACAGCATTATTCACATGTGAATAATGTAAATAAAGTCTATTATACAGCATTATTCACATGTGAATAACATAAATACAGTCTATTATACAGCATTATTCACATGTGAATAATATAAATACAGTCTATTATACAGCATTATTCACATGTGAATAATGTAAATAAAGTATTATACAGCATTATTCACATGTGAATAACATAAATACAGTCTATTATACAGCATTATTCACATGTGAATAATATAAATACAGTCTATTATACAGCATTATTCACATGTGAATAATATAAATAAAGTCTATTATACAGCATTATTCACATGTGAATAATGTAAATACAGTCTATTATACAGCATTATTCACATGTGAATAATGTAAATACAGTCTATTATACAGCATTATTCACATGTGAATAATATAAATAAAGTCTATTATACAGCATTATTCACATGTGAATAATATAAATAAAGTCTATTATACAGCATTATTCACATGTGAATAATATAAATAAAGTCTATTATACAGCATTATTCATATGTGAATAATATAAATAAAGTCTATTATACAGCATTATTCACATGTGAATAATATAAATACAGTCTATTATACAGCATTATTCATATGTGAATAATATAAATAAAGTCTATTATACAGAATTATTCACATGTGAATAATATAAATACAGTCTATTATACAGCATTATTCACATGTGAATAATATAAATACAGTCTATTATACAGCATTATTCACATGTGAATAATATGAATAAAGTCTATTATACAGAATTATTCACATGTGAATAATATAAATACAGTCTATTATACATTTAAGTACAGTCAAATGGTGAATATGTTCCCCATACTAAAGTGTTACCAAGTACGTTATTTGAAGTGAATAAATAATCGTGTTCAGACCAATTAAGTGAAACTGGATAACAACAAACGACGCCAACGGTTGGCAATCAGTGGTGTAGTGTGCGTTTAGAACAAACAAGTCGTGGACGTAAGAAGTTGTGTCGGTAGTTTGAGCAAAGCACACAAATCGCTTTCATTTCACAAAGACAAATTATCTTTTTGTCGTGACGATTGTGATTACGCCAAAGTGTATTCCCCAACCCGCTAGGAAACTGCCTTGGATCGGACTCGCCTCTCGTCACGAAAGACGTAATCCAGTCAAACCAAAGACCACGGACACGACATTCTCTTTGTCGTTTCTTTGTTTTCGCATATTCTACTACCGTATTTTTCCGAGTATAAGTCGCACCGGCCCAAAATGCATAATAAAGAAGGAAAAAAAACATATATAAGTCGCACTGGAGTATAAGTCGCATTTTTGGGGGAAATGTATTTGATAAAAGCCAACACCAAGAATAGACATTTGAAAGGCAATTTAAAATAAATAAAGAATAGTGAACAACAGGCTGAATAAGTGTACGTTATATGAGGCATAAATAACCAACTGGTATGTTAACGTAACATTATGGTAAGAGTCATTCAAATAACTATAACGTATAGAACATGCTATACGTTTACCAAACAATCGCTAAATCCCATGAAATCTTAAACGTCTAGTCTCTTACGTGAATGAGCTAAATAATATGATTTGATATTTTACGGTAATGTGTTCATAATTTCACACCTCCTGAGTATAAGTCGCACCCCCGTCCAAACTACGAAAAAAACTGCGACTTATAGTCCGAAAAATACGGTAATTCGCTGACGTGGCCCTTTGGTTGTTGTTTACATGCGACGTCAATCTCCCGAAGCTACAACTACTGCCCCACCTTTTACGCAGACTCATTTTGTACCAAGACCAAACTGCCGTGCCCTCCTTTGTGATACAAGACCGCCTTCACACGTCCTCATTGTTTTGATTAGAATGATTACCGGGCTTGATTACGCTCCAGACGGCTAACGGGACACTGCCTTTTGCCACTCGCACAGCCATTAATGTCATACCAACGGAAAACTTCAGAATAAAAGTACTCTTAGATGTGACTTGAATGTAACCGTCCTCTACGCGTACGTTGAGAAGATTCTAAAGCTAGTGCGCTACTTTTGTGCTCTCGTCTTCTAGCTGTTCCTGTTTCTGTCCTCTGGTAGTTTGTGGTTGTTTCTCATTCCGGGGGGTTCATTTTCTCCTACCTGAACAAAAAGGTGCGTTCTTTTTCTACGGCAAAGTCTTCTAACTTCTTCTTCTTCCTCCCTATTTGTCCAGAAAAATGTATGCATGCTCCGTGGTGTGCGATTGTTTGATGTAAGCGTTTTTTGGGTGTCCTGTCCGTGTTTCAACGCGCCACCTTGTTAGCCTCACTTGCATGCCATTTAAGGACAGATCTTTTCGTCTGTAAACCTCCATGCAAACAAACAAAACATGGAAAAATGGAATCACTGCACACTCTGAGAATAAAGTGATTTCCTGGAAGCTTCCATTGTCCTTTTGTCTCTCTATGTTCTTAAGAAACAAAGTAATGTTTACGTGCAATTAGGGTTGTACGGTATACCGGTATTAGTATAGTACCGCGATACTAATGAATCATTTTCAGTACTATACCGCCTCCGAAAAGTACCAGTCTTTATAAAGTCAGGAAATATGTCCCTGGACATGAGGACTTTGAATATGACCAATGTATGATCCTGTAACGACTTGGTATCAGATTGATGCCCAAATTTGTAAACTAATGCAAAGTATCAAACAACAGGAAAATAAGTGATTATTACATTTTAACAGAAGTGTACATAGAACATGTTAAAAGAGAAAGTAAGCAGATATTAACAGTAAATGAGCAAGTAGATTAATAATTCATTTTTTACCACTTGTCCTCAATAATTTTGACATGGAAAATGACACAATATGCAGACTAAAAAAATAAATACCAATGATTGTCACACACACACTAGGTGTGGTGAGATTATCCTCTGCATTTGACCCATCACCCTTGATCCACCCCCTGGGAGGTGAGGGGAGCAGAGAGCGGCAGCGGTGGCCGCGCCCGGGAATCATTTTTGGTGATTTAACCCCCAATTCCAACCCTTGATGCTGAGTGCCAAGCAGGGAGGTAATGGCTCCCATTTTTTTTTACAGTCTTTGGTATGACTCGGCCGGGGTTTGAACTCCCGACCTACCGATCTCAGGGTCAGCAGACTAAATTAGGAGCCTTTGTTTGCTTACTTACTAATAAAAGACAAGTTGTCTTGTATGTTCACTATTTTATTTAAGGACAAACTTGCAATAATACACATGTGTTTAATGTACCCTATGATTTTTTGATTAAAATAAAGTGTGGTTCCCTTTATTTAGAAAAGTAACGAATAGTATCGAAATAATGTTGGTACCGGTAGCAAAATATTGCACAGGTTTCAGCGTGCGAAGCATTTTTATCTTCCTACACTTTATGAACATTGTGCTTTTTGTCTGATGCCATAGGAACATCCGTTCAATAAAACGGAACAAGGGCTGTGAACGGACTTCTCATGTCGCTGGGATCTGGATCGGATGAACTTCGATGTCCAAATGCTGTCTTTACCTTTTTCTTCATTAAACACGCTAAAATCATAATGAATAGGTTCATTTGGCCTACTGATTATACATTCATACAAACAAAGTCCGTCTATTAAAGCCTGAATAGTAAAATTGATTGACAGGTTTCAGCTACCTTGCCTCTGCGACCCTCATCCGAGGTGTCACGTGACATTAGCATACTCACGGTAAGTGCCTCTACACTGTCCTTTGTTTGGTACAAGTTGATTTAATTCTCGATCGTTTCATCATTATCTTATTATTCTATCTGTACATAATAAAGTGTCCTTGGGTTTGTTGAGAGAAGCTTTTAAATGAGATGTAATAAGATTATTATGACCACGTGACACCTTTGATGCAGGATACAGAGGCAAGGTATCAGGTACAAACAATTTTACCATTCAAGCTTTTATAGACGAACCTTGTTTATATAAACGCTAAAACCCCCCAAAAAAACTAGGTTTTATGCTACCGGTCATCCATGAGTGAGATCAGCCGATACCGATCACATGTATTAACTGTTAATTGTTTTATGTATTTATGATGAGTGATTTTGACTCCTTTCTGAGCTGCCACCTTTTCGTGGTAGAGGAGTTTCCGTGTCTCGATGATCCCAGAAGCTATGTTTTCCGGGGGGTTCTATGCCCCCTTTTAGGGTCTCCCAAGACAAACAGGTCCTAGGTGAGGGGTCAGACAAAGAGCAGCTCGAAGACCTTTATGGAAAAGAACAAACAAGGACTAAACGAGATCTCCGGAGCCAGGCAAGCGCCTATTGTCCCCATGGGGCCCGGGCACACATATAGGTCGGATGCAAAGTGAGCTGGGCAGCTAAGGGACTCCTCCGACAGGGTAGTGGCGGATGCTAATGCCAGAGTCGAGACTGGGAAGAAGTGGAGGGCCAAGGAGGAGGTCCAGAAGGCGATGGGGAGACTGCAACACCAAGAAGTCGTGGGCATGGTCCAGAGAGGCCGGGCAGGCCTTGGATGGAGCGATCCACCCATCCTATGGTCCAAGGCAGGCAGGAAGGAGAGTTAAGGACCTTGTTGTTGCTGAGGTCACCAGGATTGAGCAGGAGGAGCTCAGAGTAAGGTCTGTGGCACAGGGGCAGCAGGGGAGGTGGACAACTTGGGAGGGTGTCTCGAGCCGAGCAATCAGCTGGGCAGATTTCTGGAAACTGCCACAGGCTCGGCTCAGTTTCCTCATCAGGGCAACATACGACACCCTCCCGAACCCTGAAAACCTCCACCAGTGGCTTGGCACAGAGCAATCCTGCGACCTCTGCGGGACCATCAATGCCTCACTCCAGCACGTTCTGTCAGGCTGCCAAAATGGCGCTGACACAGGCGGGACGACCAAGTGCTCAGCAAGCTGGCAGAGGTTCTGGAGAAAAGTCGGCAGGAGGCAAACTACCAGAGTCCAGCAGAAAGCCAATGCAGGATCCACTTCCTAAGGCAGGGGGAACCTGCGACACATTCCAGCAAGAGACCACCCGCCAAGGTATTAACACCAGGGGCGGCGTGGAAGATGGAAGTGGACCTGGGTAGGCAGCTCCAGTTCCCACAGGAGATATGTAGCACCACCTTAAGACCAGATGTGGTGCTGTGGTCTGCAGCTGTGAAGTCAGTAGTACTGATTGAGCTGACAGTGCCATGGGAGGAGGGACTGGAAGCTGCCTAGTATGCAGACCTGGTCGCGGAGTGCAGAGAAAGTGGATGGAGGGTGAGGCTGTACTCGGTGGAGGTGGGAGCCAGAGGCTTTGTGGGCAGAACAACACCACGCCTGCTCAAGGACCTGGGACTACGTGGAGCCACCCTGAGCAGATCCACCAAGGAGCTTTGGGAAGTAGCAGAGGAAGCTAGCCACTGGCTCTGGCTCAAACGACGCGACAAGGCTTGGGGAGCAACATCAAAGTAGGTTTTGCTGCAGGGGGTGTCAGGGAGACGTCCCCGCCACCGGGAGATGTTCTGGGCTAAGGGGCGAAACATCAATGAGAGGTGGTCCCCAGCTGAAGACCCTGCAGCAAAAACTTTTCTGGTATGCGGTCAGGTTTAGGCCTGCCTCAGGGAAGAGGACGTCCCTGCCATGCACAGTCCACCACAGGCACCAGTGGAGGTGCGACAGGCCTAAGGCCCAGCGGGAAGACCACAT
>NC_084758.1:27486445-27488542 GCF_033978785.1 Entelurus aequoreus
AATAGATGGAATGGTTTGAATGTTGAACACTTTGAATTTCCAGGAAAAACTGAATTTGGTTTGGAACTTGGGAAATGTTAGTTGGATGAGAGGAATTTGTTGGTATTGGAATGGTTTGAATAGGTTGAAAAATGTGGGAATTGGGGAATGTTTAAAAAAGGGACAATTCATTTTGAATGGGGAAAATGTCCCTGAAAACTGGGAATTTTTGGAAATCCGGGATTTTTTAAAAATTGTTGAAGGAGAGCACACAATTCCCAAACAGGCTGAATATTTTGGAGTTGGAACGGTTTGAATCAGATGAAAAATGTGGGAACTGTGGAACTTTGAAAAATGTTCCATTTCATTTTAATGGGAATTTCATGTAAATTTGGGAATTTCGGAAAAAGTGGGAATTTTTGGAAAAACGTTAAAAAACGTGAATGAGTTGAAATGGTTGGTGTTGGACTTTTTCAAATCGGTCGAGAAATGTTGAAGCAGTAACATTTTTAGCTGAGAAATGGTATTAAGGAATTCCAAGAATTTCAAGGAAAACCGGGAATTTTTCCAGTTTGAAAAACAACTTTGTTTTTTGTCCTGATTAAGAGGAATGTTTTGACAGTGGAACGGTTGAAGTGGGTTGAAAAATGTGGAATGAGTAGTCGCCAGAAAAAGGGGTCAAAAAAAGGTTAAAAAAACCACCAAAAAACGGGAATTCCTGGAATTTTTTTTAATTTGGAAAAATAATAGTTTGAATGTCCAGGATGAGTGGAATATGTTGAAGGTGGAATGGTTTGAATCGGTTGAAAAATGTGGAAATGGTGGAAGTTAGAAAAATGGCCAATTCATTTTGAATGGGAAAAATGTCCCGGAAAACCTGGAATTTTTGGAAATCCGGGATTTTTTAAAAATTGTTGAAGGAGAGCACACAATTCCTAAACAGGCTGAATATTTTGGAGTTGGAACGGTTTGAATCAGATGAAAAATGTGGGAACTGTGGAATTTTAAAAAATGTTCCATTTCACTTTAATGGGAATTTCCTGTAAATTTGGGAATTTCGGAAAAAGTGGGAATTTTTGGAAAAACGTTAAAAAACGTGAATGTTCTGAACGAGTTGAAATGGTTGGTGTTGGAGTTTTTCAAATCGGTCGAGAAATGTTGGAGCAGTAACATTTTTAGCTGAGAAATGGTATAAGGAATTCCAGGAATTTCAGGGAAAACCGGGAATTTTTCCAGGTCGAAAAAAAACTTTGTTTTTTGTCCTGATTAAGAGGAATGTTTTGACAGTGGAACGGTTGAAGTGGGTTGAAAAATGTGGAATGAGTAGTCGCCAGAAAAAGGGGTAAAAAAAAGGTTAAAAAAAACACAAAAAAAAGGGAATTCCTGGAATTTTTTTTAATTTGGAAAAATAATAATTTGAATGTCCAGGATGAGTGGAATATGTTGAAAGTGGAATGGTTTGAATCGGTTGAAAAATGTTGAAATGGTGGAAGTTAGAAAAATGGCCAATTCATTTTGAATGGGAAAAATGTCCCGGAAAACCTGGAATTCTGGGAATAATTTTCGGTACTTTTCTAAATAAAGTGGACCACAATTTTTTTTATTATTGGCTTTATTTTAACAAAAAATCTTAGGGTACATCAAACATATGTTTATTATTGCAGTTAAGTCCTTAAATAAAATAGTGAACATACAAGACAACTTGTCTTTTAGTAGTAAGTAAACAAACAAAGACTCCTAATTTAGCTGCTGACATATGCAGTAACATATTGTGTCATTTATACACCTATTATTTTGTCAACATTATTAAGGACAAGTGGTAGAAAATGAATTATTAATCTACTTGTTCATTTACTGTTAATATCTGCTTACCTTCTCTTTTAACATGTTCTATCTACACTTCTGTTAAAATGTAATAATCACTTATTCTTCTGTTGTTTGATACTTTACATTAGTTTTGGATGATACCACACATTTGGGTATCAATCTGATACCAAGTCGTTACAGGATCATACATTGGTCATATTCAAAGTCCTCATGTGTTCAGGGACATATTTACTGACTTTATAAAATAATGCACATTTTGAAAAAACAAAAGATGTTGTGATGCCAAAAAAT
>NC_084758.1:27488562-27498562 GCF_033978785.1 Entelurus aequoreus
AGTGGATCTAACATAATAGTGTGAGAGTCCAGTCCATAGTGGATCTAACATAATAGTGTGAGAGTCCAGTCCATAGTGGATCTAGCATAATAGTGTGAGAGTCCAGTCCATAGTGGATCTAACATAATAGTGTGAGAGTCCAGTCCATAGTGGATCTAACATAATAGTGTGAGAGTCCAGTCCATAGTGGATCTAACATAATAGTGTGAGAGTCCAGTCCATAGTGGATCTAACATAATAGTGTGAGAGTCCAGTCCATAGTGGGTCTAACATAATATTGTGAGAGTCCAGTCCATAGTGGATCTAACATAATAGTGTGAGAGTCCAGTCCATAGCGCAGGGGTCACCAACGCGGTGCCCGCGGGCACCAGGTAGCCCTTAAGGACCAGATGAATAGCCCGCTGGCCTGTTCTAAAAATAGCTCAAATAGCAGCACTTACCAGTGAGCTGCCTCTATTTTTAAATTGTATTTATTTACTAGCAAGCTGGTCTCGCTTTGCCCGACATTTTTAATTCTAAGAGAGACAAAACTCAAATAGAATTAGAAAATCCAAGAAAATATTTTAAAGACTTGGTCTTCATTTGTTTAAATTCATTAATTTTTTTACTTTGTTTCTTAT
This sequence comes from Entelurus aequoreus, assembly GCF_033978785.1. Lineage (NCBI taxonomy): Eukaryota > Metazoa > Chordata > Actinopteri > Syngnathiformes > Syngnathidae > Entelurus > Entelurus aequoreus. The sequence goes on from NC_084758.1 coordinate 27,489,183, forward strand.
AACTTTCAGAAAGACAATTTTAGAGAAAAAATACAACCTTAAAAATGATTTTAGGATTTTTAAACACATATACCTTTTTACCTTTTAAATTCCTTCCTCTTCTTTCCTGACAATTTAAATCAATGTTCAAGTAAATTTATTTTTTTTATTGTAAAGAATAATAAATACATTTTAATTTAATTCTTCATTTTAGCTTCTGTTTTTTCGACGAAGAATATTTGTGAAATATTTCTTCAAACTTGTTATGATTAAAATTCAAAAAAAATATTCTGGCAAATCTAGAAAATCTGTAGAATCAAAAATGAAATCTTATTTCAAAGTCTTTTGAATTTCTTTTAAAATTTTTGTTCTGGAAAATCTAGAAGAAATAATGATTAGTCTTTGTTAGAAATATAGCTTGGTCCAATTTGTTATATATTCTAACAAAGTGCAGATTGGATTTTAACCTACTTAAAACATGTCATCAAAATTCTAAAATTAATCTTAATCAGGAAAAATTACTAATGATGTTCCATAAATTATTTTTTTTATTTTTTCAAAAAGATTTGAATTAGCTACTTTTTCTCTTCTTTTTTTCGGTTGAATTTTGAATTTTAAAGAGTCGAAATTGAAGATAAACTATGTTTCAAAATGTAATTGTCATTTTTTTCCGTGTTTTCTCCTCTTTTAAACCGTTTAATTAAGTGTAAATATCATTAATTATTAATAATAACATAGACTTAAAGGTAAATTGAGCAAATTGGCTATTTCTGGCAATTTATTTAAGTGTGTATCAAACTGGTAGCCCTTCGCATTAATCAGTACCCAAGAAGTAGCTCTTGGTTTCAAAAAGTTTGCTGACCCCTGCCCTAGCGGATCTAACATAATAGTGTAAGAGTCCAGTCCATAGTGGATCTAACATAATAGTGTAAGAGTCCAGTCCATAGTGGATCTAACATAATAGTGTGGGAGTCCAGTCCGTAGTGGATCTAACATAATAGTGTGGGAGTCCAGTCCTTAGTGGATCTAACATAATATTGTGAGAGTCCAGTCCATAGTGGATCTAACATAATAGTGTGAGAGTCCAGTCCATAGTGAATCTAACATAATATTGTAAGAGCCCAGTCCATAGTGGATCTAACATAATAGTATAAGAGTCCAGTCCATAGTGGATCTAACATAATAGTGTGAGAGTCCAGTCCATAGTGGATCTAACATAATAGTGTGAGAGTCCAGTCCATAGTGGATCTAACATAATAGTGTGAGAGTCCAGTCCATAGTGGATCTAACATAACAGTGTGAGAGTCCAGTCCACAGTGGATCTAACATAATAATGTGAGAGTCTAGTCCATAGTGGATCTAGCATAATAGTGTGAGAGTCCAGTCCATAGTGGATCTAACATAATAGTGTGAGAGTCCAGTCCATAGTGGATCTAACATAATATTGTGAGAGTCCAGTCCATAGTGGATCTAACATAATAGTGTGAGAGTCCAGTCCATAGTGGATCTAACATAATAGTGTGAGAGTCCAGTCCATAGTGAATCTAACATAATATTGTAAGAGCCCAGTCCATAGTGGATCTAACATAATAGTATAAGAGTCCAGTCCATAGTGGATCTAACATAATAGTGTGAGAGTCCAGTCCATAGTGGATCTAACATAATAGTGTGAGAGCCCAGTCCATAGTGGATCTAACATAATAGTGTGAGAGTCCAGTCCATAGTGGATCTAACATAACAGTGTGAGAGTCCAGTCCATAGTGGGGCCAGCAGGGGATCATATTGAGTGGAGACAAGTCGGCAGCGCAGAGACTGATGCACAGATGAGTGGTCCACCCCGTGGTCCACAGCTAGCGCGTCATCGGCGGTCACCTAATAACCACTCCACGTAAGAGAGGGGGGGAAGGAGCAGAAAAGAGACGGCAGATCAAGTGGTCTAAAAGGGGGAATAGAAAACGCTCTATAGCCCGCAGACTTTTTTTGGCTCTGGGAATCACTAATAAGCCGGAGTTCTTAGAACTGACTTGAGTTCTATATATAAGGTAGTGGACTGTCACAACATTTACTTTGAATCCCCTCGACAGAACAAACACACGTCGACAGCTTGAGAAGTAGGAATCATTGTCAAACAGAACAAGATTTAATAGGGAGAATCCACTCAGCCATTCAGAGTCCAGATGTGAAGGGAACCATGAAGGCGTGCAGAGAGGAGCGCACACACTCTGGTATAGACCCTTAAATGCAGCACACACACACACACACACTCACACACACACATCACTATGATGTGTGAGACAGCTGCCAGCTTCCTTTTCTCCATCTTATCAGTCACTGATTGAGGAATAAGTAGCAAGCATGTGATGCATTGATCTTTGGTTTATCTCGTTTTATTAGTGCTGGAGCCTATCCCAGCTGACACCTACATGTCTACCGTGCATGTTTTCGGAAGTACCCAGAAAGATGCCACTACGCCGCCGGGCTGCCCTCCATCGATTTATATGGCTGTAAAATCCAAGTTGCAATTGAAGGCGCCAGAAGGAAGAAAATACTAAATGAGGAGAACATGATCAATAAGTCGTTACTTCCTGGCCATTAAATATGTAATTATACTGGAGAGGATAATTAGGCCAAAGTGTGATTATTTTTTATTTTTTTTAGGAATTTGCTACTTTGTTTATTTTAAAATGTTTTTTTAATTAAAATATAGGAATTTGGAATTGTTTTCCTCTTTGATATGCAATTCTTGAAATAGAAAAAAATAACTTTTTTTTTTTTTTAAAGTATAATTTCTTATACATACAGAGACGACTTCTTTCAAAAATATTTTTCAAAAAATCTGAAAAATTTCCTACTTTTTTTTTTAATATCCTACTTTTTTTCATCAATATTATGGACCTTTTTCCCTTAAAAAATATGACTTTAAAAAAAAAAAATACAACCATTTTTAAAAAAAAAATTTTTATAAATAGTTTGTCCTGCTTCTCAAAAATATATACATATTTACACACTGATGTCGCTTTTTGATGCAGTACCGCCTGAGGGATCGAGGGTCTGTAATATCATCGCTTACGTGCAGTAATTTCTCCAGATTCTCTGAAACGTTTTGTATTACGGAGCGTAGATGGTGAATTCCCTAAATTCCTTGCAATAGCTTGTTGAGAAATTTTGTTCTTTAAACTGTTCGACCATTTGCTCACGCATTTGTTGACAAAGTGGTGACCCTCGCCCCATCCTTGTTTGTGAATGACTGAGCATTTCATGGAAGCTCCTTTTATACCCAATCATGGCACCCACCTGTTCCTAATTAGCCTGTTCACCTGTGGGATGTTCCAAATAAGTGTTTGATGAGAATTCCTCAACTTTCTCAGTCTTTTTTGCCACTTGTGCCAATTTTTTTGAAACATGTTGCAGGCATCAAATTCCAAATGAGCTAATATTTGCAAATAATAACAACGTTTTCCAGTTCGAACATTAAGTATCTTGTCTTTGCAGTCTATTCAACTGAATATACACAACCGTTCAAAAGTTTGGGGTCACCCAAACAATTTTGTGGAATAGCCTTCATTTCTAAGAACAAGAATAGACTGTCGACTTTCAGATGAAAGTTCTCTTTTTCTGGCCATTTTGAGCGTTTAATTGACCCCACAAACGTGATGCTCCAGAAACTCAATCTGCTCAAAGGAAGGTCAGTTTTGTAGCTTCTGTAACGAGCTAAACTGTTTTCAGATGTGTGAACATGATTGCACAAGGGTTTTCTAATCATCAATTAGCCTTCTGAGCCAATGAGCAAACACATTGTACCATTAGAACACTGGAGTGATAGTTGCTGGAAATGGGCCTCTATACACCTATGTAGATATTGCACCAAAAACCAGACATTTGCAGCTAGAATAGTCATTTACCACATTAGCAATGTATAGAGTGTATTTCTTTAAAGTTAAGACTAGTTTAAAGTTATCTTCATTGAAAAGTACAGTGCTTTTCCTTCAAAAATAAGGACATTTCAATGTGACCCCAAACTTTTGAACGGTAGTGTAGGTTGAAAAGGATTTACAAATCATTGTATTCTGTTTTTATTTACCATTCACACAACGTGACAACTTCACTGGTTTTGGGGTTTGTAGCATCTGGTCAAGTTAGGCTTCTAAGCGTACAGACTCGATGCAAACCACGGCTGGTGTGTCAATATTTATCTTTAGTCCTGAAGTATTATTATACTCCACAGTCACCATTTCACAATATTTTTGTGAAAACGTTGCAAAAATGTAGAATATTTTTGAAAAAGTATTTTTTTCCATATTTTTTAGATGAATTTGAAAAAACATAATAAAAAATATATATGAAAAAAGTTGCACATTTTTATGAATAGAAAAGAGAAAAAAATAAATTATATGCTAATATGCAAGAAGAAAATAGAATTAAAAAGCATAGACATGTTGAAGAAACTGATTTTTTTTTTTAAGTTTTATATTTTTTGTAAAACAATGTAGGATATTTCTGAGAAGATAATCAGATATTTGTATCATTTATTTAAGATGTATTTTATTAAAATAATGCATGAGTTAAAGATATCTTTAAAAAAAAGAAGTTTTATTCATTTAAAAGAAGAAAATGTTTTTATTGTGTATATTTTCAATTAAAAATTGATATATTTTATATACATTTTTGAGGGAGTAAACATGTTTAATTGTATTTTGAAATTTTTGCGGAAAAAATGTAGTCAGATATTTTTTTAAAATGTTGCAAAAATGTAGAATATTTTTGAAAAGCATAAAGTATTTTTTTTCAATATTTTTTAAGATGAGATGAGTTGCATTTTTTTATGAATAGAAAAGAGAAGAAAATAAATAATTAAATTATATAATATGTTGTAAGAAGAAATTAGGATTAAAAACTGGTTTTGGGGTTTGTACAAGTACTACCTTGTAGTACCTACTTTTGCCAATAGAAAAGTGAGTACCGTGTTTTTCGGACTATAAGTCGCAGTTTTTTTCATAGTTTGGCCGGGCTCCAGTGCGATTTATATATGTTTTTTTCCTTCTTTATTATGCATTTTCGGCAGGTGCGATTTATACTCCGGTGCGACTTATACTCCGAAAAATAGGGTAGGTATTGTTCAGTAGAAAGGTTGGAGAGTTGCTGTTTTCTGTATGGGGCGTCGCTAATGTTTCACACTTTGCACTGGCAGACAGTAGAAGAAGACGGCAGACATGTTGGCCTACTTCTACTCCCGCAGGGGGGGGAAATCAATAATTTAGCAGCGCGCTGGAGTGCTGGAAAGGCCATGTGTGTGTTGCTGCCTCTCAACACCCGAATCACGCTTCCAAAGTCACATGACCCAGGATCAAGCAGTGCATGTGTGCACTCCCTAAGGGGACGGTATGGAAGTAGAATTGTCTCACATAAACTTATATATATATATGCATATATACAATATATATGCATATATATATATATATGCATATATATATATATATATATATATATATATATATATATATATATATATATATTATATACATATATATATGCATATATTAATAAATATACAAATATATACAATTTATAAATATAAAAATGTGTCATACAAATAAATCAAGAATTTCTATAAATAAACGTGTATTTGTAAATATATTTTTGAGATTTTAATATAAATATGCTTGAATTTGTATTTGTATTGAATTTGCATATGTGGTTGACTTTTTTGCTTTTGTGTCGATGAGACATTCCCACCACAAACCAGATGCAACAAATAAATGTGACCTACACACTCCCCTGAACAACCAGCAGAGGGCACTGCAGCCAGAGCGGTCTGGGTCACAGAGCATTATATGCAAAATGCCCGGAGTTCTCTGCACACAAAAAATCCACGTCTTTACAGAGAGAACACACAACGGGCCTGAGCTAGCTAAAGTTAGCGTTGTACTAGCTAATGCTAATTCATCCAGTTAATCTGAAAGACCGTGCTAGCTGCTTATTTTATTGTATCAATGCCGTTTAATGACCTTGTCCCGATGTAGATACTGATCTCTTATCAGTGCAATGTGTGTCAAACCATCCCAAAAGTCATTACGTAATATGACCCTCCTTAGTGTGCCTCTGATTGGCTCGCCAGTGTCTGACCATGTCTGTGACCCAGACTGCTCTGACTGCAGTGCCCTCTGCTGGTTGTTCAGAGGAGTGTGTAGGTCACATCATTTATTTGTGCATCTGGTTTGTGGTAGGAATGTCTCATCGACACAAAAGCAAAAAATCAAGCATATTTATATTCAAATCTCTAAAATATATTTACAAATACACGTTTTTTTTTATACAAATTCTTGATTTATTTGTATGTCACATTTTTATATTTATACATTTTTTTGTATATATTATCAAATCTCAAAAATATGTTTACAAATACACGTTTATTTATACAAATTCTTGATTTATTTGTATGTCACATTTTTATATTTATACATTTTATTTCTATGTATTTTCAAATCTAAAAAATATATTTACTAATATGCGTTTATTTATACAAATTATTTATTTATTTGTATATCACATTTGTATATTTATTAATATATGCATAAGTATTAATATCATATTGAGATATATATATATATATATATATATATATATATATATATATATATATATATATATATATATATATATATATATATATATATATATATATATATATATATATATATATATATATATATATATATATATATGTATGTATGTATGTGTGGGGGAAAAATCACAAGACTATTTCATCTCTACAGGCCTGTTTCATGAGGGGTTTTCCTCAATCCTCAGCTCTACCACGGTATCGAGCACTATTTTTTGGATAATCTAATTAAGACATATATATATATATATATATATATATATATATATATATATATAAGTTGATGTGAGACAATTCTACTTCCATAGGATGGCTCCTTGCAGCGGGCGGGGTCAAGGACCCATTTTGGACTTTTGCTTACTGGACCACTTCTCCTCCTACTTCAATACGTGCACTTCCGTATTAACAGGAGACTATACTTCCAGAGGGGCTCATGTTATTGTCCTGTTCATAATAGCAACATGATTAATAATCACTTTGCTGACAAGTGACAGTGAATGACTGGGGGGGTGAAAGGTCATGTTGATACGTGCAGAAATGGCCACAAACATGCAGCGTTCATTTGCATTCTCCTCAGGCGTGCATCATTTATTCATCATGGCGACAAATGATGCACGCGACTGCAGCAAATAAACATGTGAGCTACAAACACTAAACCTTGGAGTCCAATATTTTATTTTTATAAAACAGGCTGAGAATTCGATTAGAAAATGTAACCAATGATGTCACCCCAATCCATCTGGGGGGGGGGGGGAAATACGTTCTCAGCGACAGTGGGCGTTATGAACTTGTCAATTATTCATCAGTAATATAAAAAGATGATTAAAAAAGGGGGAGAATTAATAATAAGCGCCACATTTAGCTCAGAGTATCAATTTGTTAGCATCTATAATTCAGCACAATCCTGGTGGATCGGCCCGAATGAATCCTTGGCATGATCGCAACATACTCGTTAGCATAGCTGCTCCGTTTCACTTCCCAACGACCAGCGTGTTGGTTGGAGGTGGACGATACTGCAATTGTTGCTATCAATCCCGTATTCAAGTAAATACAGAGCCAGTATCAATAATTGTAATATGTATAACAGTCAACAAAGGAAACATTAATTTTTCTTTTAAAATAAGAAATAAACAAGATATACCTTTTTTTTTCCTCATATATATATTTTTGAAAAATTATAAATAACTTTATAAAATATCCTGGGTTTTTTCACAAAAATATGCAACTTTTTTTTTTAAACAAATCTACAAATTTTTTTGTAAGATACGATCTTTAAAAAATATATATATATAGATATATATATACTCAACATTTTTTAAACATACACACATTTTTAAAATGTATACAATTATTTCCCCATATCTTTTCTAACATATCCTTCATTTTTAAACACATTTAAATAAGAAAATCTCCTAATTTTTTGCCTCAAATTTCCTCATATTTAGAAAAAGGCCTATTTTCTTCATATATATATATATATATATATATATATACACAAAAATTGTACACGCCCACATACATATATATATATGTATGTATGTATGTATGTATGTACGTATGTATGTACAAACCCCGTTTCCATATGAGTTGAGAAATTGTGTTAAATGTAAATATAAACAGAATACAATGATTTGCAAATCCTTTTCAACCCATATTCAATTGAATGCACTACAAAGACAAGATATTTGATGTTCAAACTCATAAACTTTTTTTTTTTGCAAATAATTAACTTATATATATATATATATATATATATATATATATATATATATATATATATATATATATATATATATATATATATATATATATTTACTACCGTTCAAAAGTTTGGGGTCACCCAAACAATTTTGTGGAATAGCCTTCATTTCTAAGAACAAGAATAAACTGTCGAGTTTCAGATGAAAGTTCTCTTTTTCTGGCCATTTTGAGCGTTTAATCGACCCCACAAATGTGATGCTCCAGAAACTCAATCTGCTCAAAGGAAGGTCAGTTTTGTAGCTTCTGTAACGAGCTAAACTGTTTTCAGATGTGTGAACATGATTGCACAAGGGTTTTCTAATCATCAATTAGCCTTCTGAGCCAATGAGCAAACACATTGTACCATTAGAACACTGGAGTGATAGTTGCTGGAAATGGGCCTCTATACACCTATGTAGATATTGCACCAAAAAACAGACATTTGCAGCTAGAATAGTCATTTACCACATTAGCAATGTATAGAGTGTATTTCTTTAAAGTTAAGACTAGTTTAAAGTTATCTTCATTGAAAAGTACAGTGCTTTTCCTTAAAAAAATAAGGACATTTCAATGTGACAGAGAGAACACACAACGGGTGTATATATATATATATATATATATATATATATATATATATATATATATATATATATTATATAATGTGTTGTTTTTGTTTGCTTGTGTGTATGTATGTATGTATATATATATATATATATATATATATATATATATATATATATATATATATATATATATATATATATATATATTTCTATTGGAAATCTTTAAAAAATATAAATCTTCTCAAAAATAATACAAAAAATTCTAAATAGAAATTGTATGAACATATATGATTTTTTTTAAATATACACAATTTTTCTTTAACATACTGTATTTTTTTTTTTTTCACATATATTTTTTTATTTTATTTTTCTTAAACATCCTTTTTTTTTTTTTTTTTACAAAAACATGCAACTTTAATTAAAAAACATATTTTTGGGGAAAATATGACTGGTTTAAAATATATGAAAAAAAATCTTCA
>NC_084758.1:27503562-27558562 GCF_033978785.1 Entelurus aequoreus
AATAATATACTTATTTTTTTACATACAGTATATAGAAAGACAATCAGAAAATGTCAGACATATTCTCAAAAAATATAAAAAATTTTGCACAAAAACATCTGACTTCATTGGAAAAAAAATTCGTCATGAGATAAAAAAAATCTAAAAATAGACAACTCAGATTTTATTTAGAAAAATGTTTTATCTATCCATCTATCCATCAATCCATCAATGTATCTATCTATCTTTAGAAAAACACAACAAAAATCAGATTTTTTTTTTTGAAATATACCTATTTTTCTTGTCATAAATATATGTATTCTTTTTTCTTAAAACGTAGAACGTTTTCTTAAAACTACACAAAAAAATCACTACCATGTCTGTTGTATCCTTCCTACACAAATCTAAAAAAGAAGCTATTTTCTCCAAATATATATATTTCAAAAAAACACAATGTGCTATTTTTAAAATGCTACTTTTCATTTTTTACAAAAATATTTTTGCAGAATATACTCCATTTTTAATGGAAGATCACAAAATATTATGATTATCCTCAAAAATATCAAACTTTTTTTTCAAAAATATCTCAATTTTCCTGTAAAATACACACATTTTCCTCATAATATATTTTTTTCTTAAGAATGTACTTTTTTCATGAATATGTATTTTTTTGAAAATAGACCAAAGTTTCCTCAAAACGATCCACATATCCAACTTGATTTGACTTGCATGTTGACGTACATTTGCTCCATTAGCAGCGAGCTAAATGCGTTAGCGCCATCTTGACCTTCGATTCCCCTTCCTCTTCACCGTCACTGTCTTCTTACTCCATTAAAAAAAACAAAAACAATGGGGGTCGGCTTTCTCTGCTGCAGGGGAAGAGAGCGACTCTGACTTTGAAACATTTAACTAAACGCACAGCGAGCGGTGTCTCTTTCTGCCTCATGTGGCGTGCAGCATCAAACCGCCAACGTCTTTCTCTTTCTCGTCACGTTCCGCGTCGCCAACGCCGTTTGAAGCTCGGCGAGGGGAGCATGACTGACGTGTGTGTGTGTGTGTGTGTGTGTGTGTGTGTGTGTGTGTGTGTGTGTGTGTGTGTGTGTGTGTGTGTGTGTGTGTGTGTGTGTGTGTGTGTGTGTGTGTGTGTGTGTGTGTGTGTGACTTGTTTGTGTTTGTGCCTGAAATAGATCAATACATGTTGCAGCAGTCAGGCAGGTGCATTATGGGACGTAACCTGAATGCTGTGGTCCACGTGGACTGCTTTTGTTTGCCGTGGTCTTAAACACGGCCTATGTGCCCACTTTACTGCAGAACTTGTGGATCTCACAAACACACACGCTAACTGACATTTCAGTCCAGAAATGCATTATTTAGGTGAAAAAGACGGCGCTCGCACGTCATGCATGCTGTAAAGTCACAGTTGGACACACTCTAAATAATTCATCCCACTTTTTAAATCACACCTATTTGGCAAAAAGCACACTTTCAAAAAGCAATGCATAATTTTGTAATACAGTATTCTTAAAACCAGATGAGGCAATTCCTGAAGGAATTGTATGTGAATGCTCTAATGCTGAAGTTGAACTGAAATCCTGGAAAAAAAAAATCGAATTGTTGAAGTAGAGCACACAATTCCCAAACAGGCTGAATATTTAGAAGTTGGAACAGTTTGAATCTGATGAAAAATGTGGGAATTGTGGAACTTTGAAGAATGTCCCATTGATTTCAATGGGAATTTCCAAATGTGGGATTGATTGATTGATTGATTGATTGAGACTTTTATTAGTAGGTTGCACAGTGAAGTACATATTCCGTACAATTGACCACTAAATGGTAACACCCGAATACGTTTTTCAACTTGTTTAAGTCGGGGTCCACTTAAATTGATTCATGATACAGATATATACTATCATATATACTATCATCATAATACAGTCATCACACAAGATAATCACATTGAATTATTTACATTATTTACAATCAGGGGTGTGGGGGCGGGGGAGGGGGGTAGGATATGGACATCAAGTAGTGGACATAGAGAGAGAGAGAGAGAGATCAGAAGGCATAAGAAAAAGTATCTGCATTTGATTGTTTACATTTGATTATTAGCAATCCGGGGAGGGTGTTAGTTTAGGGTTGTAGCTGCCTGGAGGTGAACTTTTATTGCGGTTTTGAAGGAGGATAGAGATGCCCTTTCTTTTATACCTGTTGGGAGCGCATTCCACATTGATGTGGCATAGAAAGAGAATGAGTTAAGACCTTTGTTAGTTCGGAATCTGGGTTTAACGTGGTTAGTGGAGCTCCCCCTGGTGTTGTGGTTATGGTGGTCATTTACGTTAAGGAAGTAGTTTGACATGTACTTCGGTATCAGGGAGGTGTAGCGGATTTTATAGACTAGGCTCAGTGCAAGTTGTTTAACTCTGTCCTCCACCTTGAGCCAGCCCACTTTAGAGAAGTGGGTAGGAGTGAGGTGGGATCTGGGGTGGAGGTCTAGAAGTAACCTGACTAGCTTGTTCTGAGATGTTTGGAGTTTAGATTTGAGGGTTTTGGAGGTGCTAGGGTACCAGGAGGTGCATGCGTAATCGAAAAAGGGTTGAACGAGAGTTCCCGCCAGAATCCTCAAGGTGCTTTTGTTGACCAGAGAGGAGATTCTGTAGAGAAATCTCGTTCGTTGGTTAACCTTTTTGATTACCTTTGTTGCCATTTTATCACAGGAAAGGTTAGCCTCTAGAATGGAACCTAGGTAGGTGACCTCATCTTTCCTGGTGATAACAATGTCACCCACTTTTATGGTGAAGTCATTGACTTTCTTGAGGTTGATGTGGGACCCAAACAGGATGGATTCTGTTTTACCCAAGTGGATGGATAGCTTGTTGTCAGCCAGCCAGGTGCAAGTTCTACAGAGTTCAGCACTGAGGATTTTCTCCACCTGTGACTTGTCCTTGCCGGATACCAGCAGGGCAGAGTCATCCGCAAACAAAAACAATTCACAGTCGCATGCCGATGACATGTCGTTTATGTATATTAGGAACAGTAAAGGTCCCAATATACTGCCTTGGGGGACTCCACAGCTTACTGGGAGGGGGGGACACGGTGCCATTCACCTCTACCACCTGCTCCCTCCCCTCCAAGTAAGATTGCATCCAGCTCCATGAGGTTTTGTTAAATCCGATTGCTCTGAGCTTATCCAACAGTATAGCGTGGTTAACGGTGTCAAAGGCTTTCTGAAGGTCCAGCATGACCATGCCGCAGTATTTGCCCGCGTCCACCTCATGTTTGATGTGGTCGGTCAGATAGAGAAGGCATGTGTCAGTAATTTTGAGAAAAAGCAGGAATATTTTTGAGTTTGAATTTCCAGGAAAACCAGAATTCGGTTTGGAACTTGGGAAAGTGTTAGTTTGAATGTCCATGATGAGTGGAATGTGTTTATGTTGGAATGGTTTGAATAGGTTGAAAACTGTGGGAACTGTCCAATTTGGAAAAATATCCCATTCATTTCAATGGAAACTTCCTGGAATTTTGGGAATTTTTTTTAGAATTGTTAAAGTAGAGCACACAATTCCCAAACAGGCTGAATATTTAGAAGTTGGAACAGTTTGAATCAGATGAAAAATGTGGGAATTGTGGAACTTTGAAGAATGTCCCATTGATATCAATGGGAATTTCCAAAAAATGTGGGAATTTCGGGAAAAGTGACTAGGTATTACGGAATTTGGGTGGGAATTTCGGGAAAAGCGGGATTTTTTAAAAAAAATGGTAAAAAACTTTAATGGTATAAATGAGTGGAAATGGTTGGAAGAAAATGTAGAGAATGCATATATTTTTAAAGGCCTACTGAAATGAAATGTTCTTATTTAAACGGGGATAGTAGATCCATTCTATGTGTCATACTTGATCATTTTGCGATATTGCCATATTTTTGCTGAAAGGATTTAGTAGAGAACATCGACGATAAAGTTCGCAACTTTTGGTCGCTGATTAAAAAAACCTTGCCTGTACCGGAAGTAGCGTGACGTCACAGGTTGAAGGGCTCCTCACGTTTCCCCATTGTTTACACCAGCAGCGAGAGCGATTCGGACCGAGAAAGCGACGATTACCCCATTAATTTGAGCGAGGATGAAAGATTTGTGGATGAGGAACGTGAGAGTGAAGGACTAGAGTGCAGTGCAGGACGTATCTTTTATCCCTCTGACCGTAACTTAGGTACAAGCTGGCTCATTGGATTCCACACTTTCTCCTTTTTCTATTGTGGATCACGGATTTGTGTTTTAAACCACCTCGGATACTATATCCTCTTGAAAATGAGAGTCGAGAACGCGAAATGGACATTCACAGTGACTTTTATCTCCACGACAATACATCGGCGAAGCACTTTAGCTACGGAGCTAACGTGATAGCATCGTGCTTAAATGCAGATAGAAACAGAAGAAATAAGCCCCTGACTGGAAGGATAGACAGCAGATCAACAATACTACTATCAGGAGACACCGAACCAAACACTGGACCTGTAACCACACGGTTAATGCTGTGCCGCCTGTCGAAGCCTAGCAATGCTGTTGCTAACGACGCCATTGAAGCTAACTTAGCTACGGGACCTCGTCAGAGCTATGATAAAAACGTTAGCACTCCACCTACGCCAGCCCTCATCTGCTCATCAACACCCGTGCTCACCTGAGTTCCAGCGATCGACGGCGCGACGAAGGACTTCACCCGATCATCGATGCGGTCGGCGGCTAGCGTCGGATAGCGCGTCTGCCATCCAAGTCAAAATCCTCCTGGTTGTGTTGCTGCAGCCGGCCGCTAATACACTGATCCCACCTACAACTTTCTTCTTTGCAGTCTCCATTGTTCATTAAACAAATTGCAAAAGATTCACCAACACAGATGTCCAGAATACTGTGGAATTTTGCCATGAAAACAGAGCTGTTTGTATTGGGATACAATGTGTCCGAACGTCATCATACATAGACGGGAAATTTAAAATGTCACTTTATAAGTTAACCCGGCTGTATTGGCATGTGTTGCAATGTTAAGATTTCATCATTGATATATAAACTATCAGACTGCGTGGTCGGTAGTAGTGGGTTGAAGTAGGCCTTTAAAGCCAGAAAGTTCAAAAATGACTATAGTTTTGTGACCCGCTTGTACACAACTGAATGAACATCCTCCAAGACGGGTGATTCCATACTTTTTAATAATACGATACAGTCTAGTGTTATATGAAAACCCTTCTTGTCAATCAAAAGTAAGCATCGTTATCTTTGGAAAGACTTTTAAAAATATCACCAGATGGTGCAGGTGTGCCTAATGAAGCGTCATTCTTTCCCTCGTGCTAAAAAAATCGCCACCTGCAGGTCCTTTCACCAAACGCACCTCATCACTTCCACGCGTCACAAATCATCCACTCTGAAATTGGAGTTACCAATGAGGCCACCTGGGTCTCGCTCGCGCACTCTGACCTTTTGTGCTCATCACCGCCGCACCTTCTGACAAGGCGAGACGAGATGACAATGAGCGAGGCACGGTGTGTGTGTGTGTGTGTGTGTGTGTGTGTGTGTGTGTGTGTGTGTGTGTGTGGGTGTGGAGGGCGGGGGTTTATTACCGTGTTTCAGGAGAAGTGAGATATAGGTGTTCCAGGCATCAGAGAGCAACAGCCAGGAGGTCTAGCAGGCCAAGCGGACAACAGGCAGGTATGGTAATAATTGCCAGCCGTGTTTATGTAAACAGCGCCAGAACCAACTTTCTTAATCCATCCATCCATTTTCTACCGCTTGTCCCTATTTTGCATAAATCAAGCATGTCAGCACCCTTTGAGGAAAAATAAAAGAAGGTAAAAACTGTCGAAAAAAAGAGGAAATTTAGAGTGCGGCCATGCAAGCCCCAAAAGGAAATGTTGAAAATCAAGACTACACTTCCTGCATATGGGTGCATTTCTGCACTAAATTTTAAATTTTAGATTTATTCTAATCTACCAATTTCTTTTGGCTGTCGTTTTGTACATTACATGTCCCATGTAATGTACAAAACCCAAAACCAGTGAAGTTGGCACGTTCTGTAATTCGTAAATAAAAACAGAATACAATGATTTGCAAATCCTTTTCAACTTATATTCTATTGAATAGACTGCAAAGACAAGATATTTAATGTTCAAACTGAGAAACTTGTTTTGTTTTTTTTGCAAATAATCATTAACTTAGAATTTAATGGCAGCAACACATTGCAAAAAAGTTGGCATAGGGGCATTTTTACCACTGTGTTACATGGCCTTTCCTTTTAACAACACTCAGTAAATGTTTGGGAACTGAAGATACACATTTTTGAAGCTTTTCAGGTGGAATTATTTCCCATTCTTGCTTGATGTACAGCTTAAGTTGTTCAACAGTCCGGGGGTCTCCGTTGTGGTATTTTAGGCTTCATAATGTGCCACACATTTTCAATGGGAGACAGGTCTGGACTACAGGCAGGCCAGTCTAGTACCCGCACTCTTTTACTATGAAGCCATGCTGTTGTAACACGTGGCTTGGCATTGTCTTGCTGAAATAAGCAGGGGCGTCCATTGAAAAAGACATTGCTTGGATGGCAACATATGTTGCTCCAAAACCTGTATGCACCTTTCAGCATTAATGGTGCTTTCACAGATGTGTAAGTTACCCATGTCTTGGGCACTAATACACCCCCATACCATCACACATGCTGGCTTTTCAACTTTGCGCCTATAACAGTCCGGATGGTTCTTTTCCTCTTTGGTCCGGAGGACACTACGCCCACAGTTTCCAAAAACAATTTGAAATGTGGACTCGTCGGACCGCAGAACACTTTTCCACTTTGCATCAGTCCATCTTAGATGAGCTCGGGCCTAGCAAAGCCGGCAGGGTTTCTGGGTGTTGTTGATAAATGGCTTTCGCTTTGCATAGTAGAGTTTTAATTTGCACTTACAGATGTAGCGACGAACTGTAGTTACTGACATTGCTTTTCTGAAGTGTTCCTGAGTCCATGTGGTGATATCCTTTGCACACTGATGATTTTTGATGCAGTACCGCCTGAGGGATCGAAGGTCACGGGCATTCAATGTTTGTTTTTGGGCTCTCCCTTAGAGATAGGGTGAGAAGTAAAGCCGCTGCTCCTCCACATTGAGAGGAGCCAGATGAGGTGGTTCGGGCATCTGGTCAGGATGCCACCCAAACGCCTCCCTAGGGAGGTGTTTAGGGCACGTCCGACCGGTAGGAGGCCACAGGGAAGACCCAGGACACGTTGGGAAGACTATGTATCCCGGCTAGCCTGGGAACGCCTCGGGATCCCCCGGGAAGAGCTGGACGAAGTTGCTGGGGTGAGGAAAGTCTGGACTTCCCAGCTTAGGCTGCTGCCCCCGCGACCCGACCTCGGATAAGCAGAAGAAGATGGATGGATATATCAAATAATATGAAAAATTATATATATACATTACTGTCAGAATGATTCTGACCATAAAATTATATTTTATTCAAATCATTTGGGTCTTTTTTTTTAGGAATTTTGAATTAAGCAAGTAAGTTGCCCCGATTAATCACGATTAATCGAAATTTAAAAGTGTTTATCTGAGTACATCCATCCATTTTCTACCGCTTGTCTCTTTTGGGGTGGCGGGGGGTGGCGGGGGGTGCCGGAGCCTATCTCAGCTGCATTCGGGCGGGGTACACCCTGGACAAGTCGCCACCTCATCACAGGGCCAACACATACAGTATAGACAGACAACATTCACACTCACATTTATCTGAGTAAAAAATGTCATTGTTTGACAGCGCCAGTAATTAAGGCATAATAAACAAAAAAGCCACCACAAACTTCAAGGCCTACTGAAAGCCACTACTACCAACCACGCAGTCCATCCATCCATTTTCTACCGCTTATTCCCTTCGGGGTCGCGGGGGGCGCTGGAGCCTATCTCAGCTACAATCGGGCGGAAGGCGGGGTACACCCTGGACAAGTCGCCACCTCATCGCAGTTTATATATCAATGATGAAATCTTAACATTGCAACACATGCCAATACGGCCGGGTTAACTTATAAAGTGCAATTTTAAAATTCCCGCCACACTTCCGGTTGAAAAACTCCTTTGGATATGATTTATGCGCGTGACGTCACAAAAGCAACGGAAGTGGTTGGACCCCATCGGACCCGATAGAAAAGCCTCTTGTTTTCTTCGACAAAATTCCACAGTATTCTGGACATCTGTGTTGGTGAATCTTTTGCAATTTGTTTAATGAACAATGGAGACTGCAAAGATGAACGTTGTAGGTGGGATCGATCGGTGTATTAGCGGTTAAGTACAATACTGTAATATCTGTGATATTTGCATTAGTGTACTGTCTTTAAGGGTTTGGGGAGTGAGTTGGCGGAGAACTTGAGTGTGTGTGAGCGTGAGTTTTGGCTAACAGCAGTTCGTGTATGTGTGTGCGTTACTTTTTGAACTACAACCAGTTACCGCTTGTTAATAAAGCGATTGAGCAGCGCATCCTCGTCTGTGTGACTCCTTCTCCACTTACAGCAACACAACAAGGACTACTTACCCTGATAGAAGACGCCTAGCCGATGCTTGCCGCCAAAAACACGGATGAAGTCCTTCGTCGCGCCGTTGATCGCTGGAATGCAGGTGAGCACGGCTGTTGATGGGAAGATGAGGGCTGGCTGGCGTAGGTGGAGCGCTAATGTTTTATCATAGTTCTGTGAGGTCCGGTTGCTAAGTTGCTAAATTAGCCTTAGCGTCGTTAGCAACAGCATTTTTAAGCCTTACCAGGCTGAGAATTTTTAACCGTGTAGTTACATGTACATGGTTTAATAGTATTGTTGGTCTTCTGTCTATCCTTCCAGTCAGGGGTTTATTTATTTTGTTTCTATCTTCATTTGAGAACGACGCTATCACGTTAGCTCAGTAGCTAAGTGTGTCACCGATGTATTGTCTTGGAGATAAAAGTCACTTTAAATGTCCATTTCGCGTGCTCGACTCTCATTTTCAAGAGGATATAGTATCCGAGGTGGTTTAAAATACAAATCCGTGATCCACAATAGAAAAAGGAGAGAGTGTGGAATCCAATGAGCCAGCTTGTACCTAAGTTACGGTCAGAGCGAAAAAAGATACGTCCATCACTGCCTCTCAAGTCCTTCACTGTAACGTTCCTCATCTACGAATCTTTCATCCTCGCTCAAATTAATGGGGTAATCGTCACTTTCTCGGTCCGAATCTCTCTCGCTCCATTGTAAACAACGGGGAATTGTGAGGAATACTAGCTCCTGTGACGTCACGCTACTTCCGCTACAGGCAAGGCTTTTTTTTATCAGCGAGCAAAAGTTGCGAACTTTATCGTCGATTTTCTCTACTAAATCCTTTCAGCAAAAATATGGCAATATCGCGAAATGATCAAGTATGACACATGGAATGGATCTGCTATTCCCGTTTGAATAAAAAAAAAAAATTTCAGTAGGCCTTTCATTGCCTGCAGGGCCAGAAGAAGGATAACTTTATTTACATAAGACCTCTCGCACTAATTTCTTCCAGCAGCCTCATGAAAACACAAATCAGGCAATAAATATAGCCACTAGCCCAAACAACAAAAACATATTTACGTATGGGATTCGGAGTGAATACATTAGCGTGTTTTTCATTTTCTTATATGAGAATGAGAAAGCCTTCCCCAGCAGGCACAAGACATTAAAACAAGGTTGAGAACTTGTAGAATTAGGTCCTGACGTTGAGCAACTCAAACCTAACGTTGAAACAACATGCTTTTTGACGACGTTTAATCGATGTCGGGTTGTGATGTTGATTTGACCTTTGAAATTTGGCCATTTTCCAACCAATAGGGGTGGGTTTTTTTGTTGTTTTTTGGGGGGTTTTTTCATAAAGAAATACAATCATGTGTGCTTACGGACTGTATCCCTGCAGACTGTATTGATATCTATATTGATATATAATCTATATATTGTGTTTTTTATGTTGATTTAATAAAAAAAACACACAAAAAATATTATTATTGTTTGTTTTTTTTGTTTTTTGTTTTTTTATTTCTTGTGCGGCCCGGTACCAATCGGTCCCGGTGGTTGGGGACCACTGTTCTACAACACAAATACAACATTGAAAAAACATGCTTTTTGACGACGTTTAATTAATGTCGGGTTTTGATGTTAATTTGACCATTGAATTTTGGCCATTTTCCAACCAATATTCTACTACACAAATACAACGTTGAAACAATATGCTTTTTGACAACGTTTAATCAATGTTGGGTTCTGACATTAATTTGACCATTGAATTTTGGCCATTTTCCAACCAATATTCTACAACACAAATACAACGTTGAATCAACATGCTTTTTAACAACGTTTAATCAATGTCGGGTTTTGATGTTTATTTGACAATTGAAAGTTGGCCATTTTCCAACCAATATTCTACAACACAAATACAACGTTGAAACAACATGCTTTTTGACGACGTTTAATCAATGTTGGGTTCTGACATTAATTTGACCATTGAATTTTGGCCATTTTCCAACCAATATTCTACAACACAAATACAACGTTGTAAAAACATTGTCTTTGACGACGTTTAATCAATGTTGGGTTCTGACATTAATTTGACCATTGAATTTTGGCCATTTTACAACCAATATTCTACAACACAAATACAACGTTGAAACAACATGCTTTTTGACAACGTTTAATCAATGTCGGGTTTTGATGTTAATTTGACCATTGAATTTTGGCCATTTTCCAACCAATATTCTACTACACAAATACAACGTTGAAACAATATGCTTTTTGACAACGTTTAATCAATGTTGGGTTCTGACATTAATTTGACCATTGAATTTTGGCCATTTTACAACCAATATTCTACAACACAAATACAACGTTGTAAAAACATTGTCTTTGACGACATTTAATCAATGTTGGGTTCTGACATTAATTTGACCATTGAATTTTGGCCATTTTCCAACCAATATTCTACAACACAAATACAACGTTGAAACAACATGCATTTTGACAACGTTTAATCAATGTCGGGTTTTGATGTTAATTTGACCATTGAATTTTGGCCATTTTCCAACCAATATTCTACAACACAAATACAACGTTGAAACAACATGCTTTTTGACGACATTTAATCAATGTTGGGTTCTGACATTAATTTGACCATTGAATTTTGGCCATTTTACAACCAATATTCTACAACACAAATACAACGTTGAAACAACATGCTTTTTGACAACGTTTAATCAATGTCGGGTTTTGATGTTAATTTGACCATTGAATTTTGGCCATTTTCCAACCAATATTCTACAACACAAATACAACGTTGAAACAACATGCTTTTTGACGACATTTAATCAATGTTGGGTTCTGACATTAATTTGACCATTGAATTTTGGCCATTTTACAACCAATATTCTACAACACAAATACAACGTTGAAACAACATGCTTTTTGACAACGTTTAATCAATGTCGGGTTTTGAAGTTAATTTGACCATTGAATTTTGGCCATTTTCCAACCAATATTCTACAACACAAATACAACGTTGAAACAACATGCTTTTTGACAACGTTTAATCAATGTTGGGTTCTGACATTAATTTGGCCATTGAATTTTGGCCATTTTCCAACCAATATTCTACAACACAAATACAACGTTGAATCAACATGCTTTTTAACAACGTTTAATCAATGTCGGGTTTTGATGTTTATTTGACAATTGAAAGTTGGCCATTTTCCAACCAATATTCTACAACACAAATACAACGTTGAAACAACATGCTTTTTGACGACGTTTAATCAATGTTGGGTTCTGACATTAATTTGACCATTGAATTTTGGCCATTTTCCAACCAATATTCTACAACACAAATACAACGTTGTAAAAACATTGTCTTTGACGACGTTTAATCAATGTTGGGTTCTGACATTAATTTGACCATTGAATTTTGGCCATTTTCCAACCAATATTCTACAACACAAATACAACGTTGTAAAAACATTGTCTTTGACGACGTTTAATCAATGTTGGGTTCTGACATTAATTTGACCATTGAATTTTGGCCATTTTACAACCAATATTCTACAACACAAATACAACGTTGAAACAACATGCTTTTTGACAACGTTTAATCAATGTCGGGTTTTGATGTTAATTTGACCATTGAATTTTGGCCATTTTCCAACCAATATTCTACTACACAAATACAACGTTGAAACAATATGCTTTTTGACAACGTTTAATCAATGTTGGGTTCTGACATTAATTTGACCATTGAATTTAGGCCATTTTACAACCAATATTCTACAACACAAATACAACGTTGTAAAAACATTGTCTTTGACGACATTTAATCAATGTTGGGTTCTGACATTAATTTGACCATTGAATTTTGGCCATTTTCCAACCAATATTCTACAACACAAATACAACGTTGAAACAACATGCATTTTGACAACGTTTAATCAATGTCGGGTTTTGATGTTAATTTGACCATTGAATTTTGGCCATTTTCCAACCAATATTCTACAACACAAATACAACGTTGAAACAACATGCTTTTTGACGACATTTAATCAATGTTGGGTTCTGACATTAATTTGACCATTGAATTTTGGCCATTTTACAACCAATATTCTACAACACAAATACAACGTTGAAACAACATGCTTTTTGACAACGTTTAATCAATGTCGGGTTTTGATGTTAATTTGACCATTGAATTTTGGCCATTTTCCAACCAATATTCTACAACACAAATACAACGTTGAAACAACATGCTTTTTGACGACATTTAATCAATGTTGGGTTCTGACATTAATTTGACCATTGAATTTTGGCCATTTTACAACCAATATTCTACAACACAAATACAACGTTGAAACAACATGCTTTTTGACAACGTTTAATCAATGTCGGGTTTTGAAGTTAATTTGACCATTGAATTTTGGCCATTTTCCAACCAATATTCTACAACACAAATACAACGTTGAAACAACATGCTTTTTGACAACGTTTAATCAATGTTGGGTTCTGACATTAATTTGACCATTGAATTTTGGCCATTTTCCAACCAATATTCTACAACACAAATACAACGTTGAAACAATATGCTTTTTGACGACGTTTAATCAATGACGGGTTCTGACATTAATTTGACCATTGAATTTTGGCCATTTTCCAACCAATATTCTACAACACAAATACAACGTTGAAACAACATGCTTTTTGACAACGTTTAATCAATGTCGGGTTTTGATGTTAATTTGACCATTGAATTTTGGCCATTTTCCAACCAATATTCTACAACACAAATACAACATTGAAACAACATGCTTTTTGACAACGTTTAATCAATGTTGGGTTCTGACATTAATTTGACCATTGAATTTTGGCCATTTTCCAACCAATATTCTACAACACAAATACAACGTTGAAACAACATGCTTTTTGACGACGTTTAATCAATGACGGGTTCTGACATTAATTTGACCATTGAATTTTGGCCATTTTACAACCAATATTCTACGACACAAATACAACGTTGAAACAACATGCTTTTTGACGTTTATTCAATGTCAGGTTGTGACGTGGGTCCAAGGTTGCACACCAACGTTGTCTCCATTTACTAATACAGCTATTTTGCAACGTTGTTTCAAAGTCAGTTTTAAAGGACATGTATGCAGAGGTAGGTAGAGTACCCAAAAATTGTACTCAAGTAAGAGTAACATTACTTTAGAACAATATGACTAAGTAGAAAGTAGTCAAAAATAATTACATGAGTAAGAGTAAGTATTCTGTGAAAAAAACTACTCAAGTATTGAGTAACATGTAACTTCTGATTTATTTAGTTATTTTTTTAATGGTTCTTGGACTACAGTTGTGCTTGTGTGTGTGTGCCCGCGTGTATGTGTATTAAGTACCAATGATTGTCACACACACACTAGGTGTGGCGAAATTATTCTCTGCATTTGACCCATCACCCTTGTTCACCCCCTTGGAGGTGAGGGGAGCAGTGGGCAGCAGCGGTGGCCGCGCCCGGAAATCATTTTTGGTGATTTAACCCCCAATTCCAACCCTTGATGCTGAGTGCCAAGCAGGGAGGTAATGGGTCCCATTTTTATAGTCTTTGGGTTTGAACTCACAACCTACCGATCTCAGGGCGGGCACTCTGACCACTATGAGTAGGGGCCAGTTAAATAGTTACAAAGTTTAGATTTGGAGAGCAGTGCAAAAAGAGGCAACAAGAAAGTTAAGACAAGACAAAGAAGCAAGCAGGAGAGATAAGGGAGAGGAAAGGGGAGCGTCCGCCCTCGATGAGTGCCAGTGGATTGGCGAAACAGAGTCATGTCAATCAATCAATCAATCAATGTTTACTTATATAGCCCTAAATCACAAGTGTCTCAAAGGGCTGCACAAGCCACAACGACATCCTCGGCTCAGATCCCACATCAGGGCAAGGAAAAACTCAACCCAATGGGATGACAATGAGAAACCTTGGAGGGGACTGCAGATGTGGGGACCCCACTACCAGGTGACCGGTGCAATGGACGTCGAGTGGATCTAGCATAATATTGTGAGAGTCCAGTCCATAGTGGATCTAACATAATAGTGTGAGAGTCCAGTCCATAGTGGATCTAACATAATAGTGTGAGAGTCCAGTCAATAGTGGATCTAACATAATAGTGAGAGTCCAGTCCATAGTGGATATAACATAATAGTGTGAGAGTCCAGTCCATAGTGGATATAACATAATATTGTGAGAGTCCAGTCCATAGTGGATCTAACATAATATTGTGAGGGTCCAGTCCATAGTGGATCTAACATAATATTGTGAGAGTCCAGTCCATAGTGGATCTAGCATAATATTGTGAAAGTCCAGTCCATAGTGGATCTAACATAATAGTGTGAGAGTCCAGTCCATAGTGGATCTAACATAATAGTGTGAGAATCCAGTCTATAGTGGATCTAACATAATAGTGTGAGAGTCCAGTCCATAGTGGATCTAACATAATATTGTGAGAGTCCAGTCCATAGTGGATCTAACATAATAGTGTGAGAGTCCAGTCCATAGTGGATCTAGCATAATATTGTGAAAGTCCAGTCCATAGTGGATCTAACATAATAGTGAGAGTCCAGTCCATAGTGGATCTAACATAATAGTGTGAGAGTCCAGTCCATAGTGGATCTAACATAATAGTGTGAAAGTTCAGTCCATAGTGGATGTAACATAATATTGTGAGAGTCCAGTCCATAGTGGTTCTAACATAATAGTGAGAGTCCAGTCCATAGTAGATCTAACATAATAGTGTGAGATTCCAGTCCATAGTGAATCTAACATAATATTGTGAGAGTCCAGTCCATAGTGGATCTAACATAATAGTGAGAGTCCAGTCCATAGTAGATCTAACATAATAGTGTGAGAGTCCAGTCCATAGTGGATCTAACATAATAGTGAGAGTCCAGTCCATAGTAGATCTAACATAATATTGTGAGAGTCCAGTCCATAGTGGATCTAACATAATAGTGTGAGAGTCCAGTCCATAGTGGATCTAACATAATAGTGTGAGAATCCAGTCTATAGTGGATCTAACATAATAGTGTGAGAGTCCAGTCCATAGTGGATCTAACATAATATTGTGAGAGTCCAGTCCATAGTGGATCTAACATAATAGTGTGAGAGTCCAGTCCATAGTGGATCTAGCATAATATTGTGAAAGTCCAGTCCATAGTGGATCTAACATAATAGTGAGAGTCCAGTCCATAGTGGATCTAACATAATAGTGTGAGAGTCCAGTCCATAGTGGATCTAACATAATAGTGTGAAAGTTCAGTCCATAGTGGATGTAACATAATATTGTGAGAGTCCAGTCGATAGTGGTTCTAACATAATAGTGAGAGTCCAGTCCATAGTAGATCTAACATAATAGTGTGAGAGTCCAGTCCATAGTGAATCTAACATAATATTGTGAGAGTCCAGTCCATAGTGGATCTAACATAATAGTGAGAGTCCAGTCCATAGTAGATCTAACATAATAGTGTGAGAGTCCAGTCCATAGTGGATCTAACATAATAGTGAGAGTCCAGTCCATAGTAGATCTAACATAATATTGTGAGAGTCCAGTCCATAGTGGATCTAACATAATAGTGGGAAAGTCCAGTCCATAGTGGATCTAACATAATATTGTGAGAGTCCAGTCCATAGTGAATCTAACATAATATTGTGAGAGTCCAGTCCATAGTGGATCTAACATAATAGTGAGAGTCCAGTCCATAGTAGATCTAACATAATAGTGTGAGAGTCCAGTCCATAGTGGATCTAACATAATAGTGATAGTCCAGTCCATAGTAGATCTAACATAATATTGTGAGAGTCCAGTCCATAGTGGATCTAACATAATAGTGGGAAAGTCCAGTCCATAGTGGATCTAACATAATATTGTGAGAGTCCAGTCCATAGTGGATCCAACATAATATTGAGAGTCCAGTCCATAGTGGATCTAACATAATAGTGAGAGTCCAGTCCATAGTAGGGCCAACCAGGAGACCATCCTGAGTGGAGACAGGTCAGCAGCACAGAGACATCCCCAACCAATGCACAGACGAGCGGTCCAGCCCGGGTCCCGACTTTGGACAGCCAGCGCTTCATCCATGGCCACCGAACCTGTGAGAGCAGAAAAGAAACGGCAGATCAACTGGTCCAAAAGGGGGTCTATTTAAAGGCTAGAGTATACAAATGAGTTTTAAGACGGGACTTAAATGCTTCATGTGACATAAGACAACGTCTTTGCAAGCCTGAATTGATCATTATAAATAATTGTGATATAAATAAATGTAATGATCGGAATGAAGCTCAATGTAACGGCGTAAAAGTAGCGTTTATTCTTCTCAAAAAAACTCAAGTGAAAATAAAAAGTATGTTACATAAAAAACTACTCTGACAAGTACAATTCATCCAAAAAGTTACTTAATTTGTAATGGAATAAATGAATCCCATCAGCTTGGTTCCGCTACGGCTTAATTAAAACTCGAAGGATTGTTGTTATGGTTGGATTGGCTCAGTCGGTCAGCCAGCGTCTTCTGGGACGCCAAAGCAGGAAACAATTCCACATAACATGGGGAAATTGCACCTGGACTCCCTCTTTTCCCATCGGGACAGCGGAAGATGGATATACTCGTTATTACGGTGCACGCCGATGAGGATCGATAAGTCGCCGTGTGAGCGCAGAGTGAGTCCACCGAAGCCTCGCCATGCTGGCATACAGAGCAGGGAGCAGAAGAGCAAATAAACAAAAGGCGGCCCCGGCCCGCCTTACCTCAGAATGCTGAGGCAGAAATTGGGCACGTTAATTACCCGCAAATAGCTTTGCGCTTTTCTGCTGTGTTCTGCCTAATTGCCTCATTTCAACCTGCCACATCTGAATGGTCTCATGAACACAATTAGCTTTTTAAGTGTGGCCCAGAAACCGTGCAGGGAGTGGGCCGGGCTATTAAAACAGTGCATGAATACATAGCATGAGGTATAAGGCCAGGCACGTTTATTTATAGATCGTACACAAGGCTATAGGGTTGTACGGTATACCGGTTATCAGGCCTGGCCCTAACCAATCTGGCGCCCTAGGCAAGATTTTAGGTGGCGCCCCCCCCCCCACATCGGCAGTGAAGTGTATATACTCACAAGAAACCGAATAGCTTTGTCTTTGACCTTTTTTTTTTTACTTAAAGAAAGCAAATTAACATATTATATGAGAATGTTTTGTTATGATTATCTTTAACCGAATCACAGCAGTGCTCAAATTAAAAAAACAGCATTCCCTCTCATGTGATATTGCTTAATTAACATTAATGATGTGCACTTTAACAACTAGGCTTACAACTATACTTAATATATAAAGGGGTGGAAAAGTGACTATTACCTGCAGGGCAAACATTAGCTAACCAGAAGGCAATAACAATGTAAACAAAAACACCTGCTTAAAAGATCTAATAAAAATGTCCCTGAGGAATGTAAGGTGGGAGTACTGTAATTACCTAACGTTACATTATTATTTTCCATAACAATTTAGCCCCCTCCACAATATTAACTCGACGTTAAAACAGAACTAGCTATTTATTGATTAGCAATTGCCGAATCATGTAACATTAGCTTAATGCTAAAAAGCCAGGTTACTATCACATTCTGTAACAGACAAATAATTCCATGTAGGCTAACGTTACCTACCTGCTACCTCTGTCTTTTTCTCGTTTCTCCTCCTCTTCTTTTCTATTTTTCTCTTCCCTGGGCACCTGACAGTTTTGGCCGTTTTGACATCTTGTGTTGATTTTTCGATGTGGTAAGAGTCATGATACGGGAAGGGAGGGGGCGCACCGTGCGGGAGGATGGGGGGGGCGTAATGTTGTAACAAATAATATTTGCATTAAACAGGCTTTACTTTGCATTTTAATTAACGTGGGATTATTTTTTGTATTTAGAAATAATAGTACCAACTTTTCTTATTTTTTTTTTTCTCCAACATTTGTGGCACTGGCGTGGCGCCCCCTGATGGACGGCACCCTTAGCATTTGCCTATACGGTCTATGCCACGGGCCGGCCCTGCCGGTTATAGTATAGTACCGCGATACTAATGACTCATTTTCGGTACTATACCGCCTCTGAACAGTACCGGTCCCGCATCGCGACACCCCCCCCCCCCCCCCCCCCGCTTCAAAATCCGCTGTTATGGAAAAATTAATTGCAATATTTACCTGCTTCTTCTTCTTCTCTCCTTATTAAATGGCAAATTGCAACCACTTGACAACCCAATTGTACAATATTTCTAAAAGTCTTTGTCAGTACTCTTGTGGAGAACATACTTGGTCATTATCTACACAAAGCCTTCCTTCTGTGCTGCAATGCACTCACGTTTTCCCCGGCCGAGCACGCCTATCAGCACTTTTTTCCTTTTTTTCTGCCAGTACAGTGCGGAGCTTTGTCGCTTTGAAGTCTCTTCGTACATTATCACAGTGCTCCACACCTGCCTGGTCCAGGCTGCTGAGGGCCTAATAAATACAAGTGCACGTGCCTGGAACGCCTTCTTGCGAGCACAATCCCATTTGCAGCTCAGGGCTCTATCACCTCCACGTCCGGTCACTCTTTCCTGTTTGGTGTCGGGAAGATTGAAAAGGTTTCTCATTTGGCTTCCTAATGCATCCGTCCCAAAGTGACGAATGCTGGCCCCCAAGCGGCCAATGCAGGCACATCCATCAGGATTTAGATGATGACCCTCCCCTTCCCGACGGTCAATACACCTGCAGGCTTCCGCCCACCAGCACTCGAGTGCCCTGCATAGGTCGTACTCACACTTGGGGCTTGATCTACTAGCTACTTGCATATCTTGTATAAAATGACGATTGTGTTTTACATTAAAAGGTAGGTAGGTCTTTATTGTCAATGCACAAGTACAACGAAACTTTGTTTTCAGCACAAACCCATTCAAGATTAGACAAACAAACAGTTTACAGCAGGGGTGTCCAAACTTTTTCCACTGAGGGCCGCACACTGAAAAATCAAAGCAAGCGGGGGCTATTTTGTTATTTTTCATTTTAAAAACCAATACTATATATGTATACAAAAGATACATTTAGGCCTCCACTCAGACTTGATCCCGGGGACCCCAAAAGGTTTCGGTCAAAAAAAATATTACAAATGTGTCATTATTTATTATTATTATTATTATTATTATTATTATTCAAGGTATAAAGCTCTAGATCAACATTAGGTCTATCTGTCAATATAACGCTTTTAAAGATTTAAGTTGTATGCCATTTTTGTCAAGGAAAACCGTGTTTTTTTATGGGAAAAAAACACAAAATATGCAATATTTTCCCCCAATAAAATTTTAAAGTGGAATATTTGAGATTATATAATAATTGGAGTCTTAAAAAGGTCAATAATTCATAACAACATTGATTTTAATTCATTATTTTTTTGAGCAATGACACTTAAAAAAAAAAAAGTCCCACTAAAATTATTGGGGATCCAAAAGGGTACTGCTTAGTAAAGTTTAAAAAAATAAATGCAACATTTTTTTAAACTTTTACCACAATAGTCTCAAGATCAACTTCAGATCTATCCGTCAATTATAAGTTTTATTGTTGTTTTTGTTTTTTGTTTGTTCGTTTTAGGCCCTTCTTTAAAAAAAACTTTGTTTTTTAAATGGCAACCAAAAAATATGCAACATTTTCCCCCCAAAATATCTCAAAGTGGAATATTTAATGTGAAGTAAATGGAGCCTTGATTAGGTCAATAATTCATAATGACATTGATTTTGATTCTTTTTTTTTTTTTTTAAAAGAAACAGCCTGCATGGCAGCTTTGTGTTATTAGAGTAAATAATGCAGCATTTTGTTGTTACATTTCACCTGTTTGTTCTTTTATACCACTTTTTATGTTTTTTTTTTTTTTTCATCGGATTTTTAGAATGTGCCTTGGGGCCGTTAAAAAATTACCCGCGGGCCGCACTTTGGACACCCCTGGTTTACAGGGTTACAGAACAGGAACGCTGATGGGTCGCCACAAGGCGCCCCGTGAAAGATAGGAAACAGGTAAACACTGGGGGAGGATGAGTAAAAATATACAATCTAGACTGGGCTCCTAAGGGGACCCAGTGTGGAGTGGGGAAAAAAACCATAGCACAGCACAAATACATATTACAACATACATCTCGAGATATCTAGCAACAGAGGGGAGGGAGTGGGGGCCACGGTGGAAGGCTGCAGCTCTTCAGGCGCTGTCCATCAGTCTATCACTCCTAAAGGTTTTGCGTCAAGGGCGTTGGATGGGTGGTGGGGTATGTGTGTGTGGCGTATATTTTTTGTGGATGCATGTGTGTGTGTGTAAGCCTGCCACGTGTCTCTGTTCTGCGGCCTTGGTGTCGTGTGGTCGCTAGTCCAAAGTCAACGACAACAGGTGTGTGTCCATGAGAGACAAGAAGGGAGTTGGTTGTGTCTTCGCCGCACTGTCCTTCGGGAGAGTCTCAAAGCCAGGGAAACAATCCAAGTTAGAATGTTTTGTATGCGAGTGAAAATACAATTTTCTTTTCACTCTAAATTGTCTATGACTGGTCCTCAAATTCATCCTGCGGGGCAGACAGTCCGATGTTATCCAAATCACAAGAGTGTCCACAGTTCCTCCCGCAACCTCCGATCATTTGTGGCAGCTTTGAAGACTGCCAGCAATTTTCAATTTGTCGACAAACCAGAGCAACGCTTACTCCAATCAGCAGATGTCCTGTTGTCATAATTCCGAAAAGGTGGATATCTTCACGTCCTCGACTGTAAGCGTCGCCAGGCACACAGCACTCCTTCTCCCAGGAGTCCGTCGTGTGTCCAGCAACAACCGCTCCGTCACGACAAGCAGGTTCCCCCAAACCCAAGATCTTGTCAATTTCGTTGAGGCCAGTTAAATAGTTCCAATGTTTAAATTTGGAGAGCAGTGCAAAAAGAGGCAACAAGAAAGTTAAGACAAGACAAAGAAGCAAGCAGGAGAGATAAAGGAGAGGAAAGGGGAGCATCCGCCCACGATAAGTGCCAGTGAGAAAATGTACCTAGTTATTGTGCAATACTAAAACATTTTTAAAAATAACAGTTTCGTGCCGCTAATAGCTAGCTAGCAATCATTAGCTGGCAACTGGCACGTTAATCACCAGCTGACAACTCGCACGGAGATCACTAGCTGGCAACCAGAGCGCTAATGGTTTACGGGCAACTACAGTGTTACGTTTACAGGAGGAGGAGTGACGGCACAGTTCCACAAGGGGGTAGTAAAGCACTATGATTTATTATATATATATATATATATATATATATATATATATATATATATATATATATATATATATATATATATATATATATATATATATATATATATCTGTCTGTTACTACATTGCAGTCTGTATATAAAACATATTACATATTGTTATGAAGGTGTCTGTTACTACATTATATATACTTGCAGTGTGAATATATATAACATATTACATATTATGAAGGTGTCTGTTACTACATTATATACAATTATATACTTGCTGTGTGTACCGGTACATAAAACATATTACATATTGTTATGAACATGTCTATTACTACATTGCAGTGTGTATATAAAACATATTACATATTGTTATGATCGTGCTTGTTACTACTTTATATATATACTTGCAGTGTGTATATAAAATGTTGCTGGAGGGTTTTGCAGTTGTCTTAGAGGCTTTGAAAGCTACAACGATTACATTAGCCCAGTGGTTCTTAACCTTGTTGGAGGTATCGAACCCCACCAGTTTCATATGAACCCTCCTTTAGTGATTTTTTATTTTTATTTTTATTTTTTTTTCAAATTCAAAACAAAGTTATGTTGTTTTTTTTTACTGGTGCACAAAATGAACCGTGCATGAACATCACCTTGTTCAAAGAACAAAACCAACACAGTGCATGAACTCACAACAAATTACACACCTGCAAATCAGTGTGACTTCTGCTGTTGCCGTATCCACAATACGCCGATAGGGAGAAGTTTTTATTAACACGATGAGTCGGGTGTGTGTTGACCTCCGCCGAACCCCTAGGGTTCGATCGAACCCAGGTTAAGAACCACTGCATTAGCCGCATCTTCCAAACGTTTTTATCATCTTTAGAATCCCAAAAAAGAGACATAAGACATTCTTGTCTCTCATAATAACTGTGAACGATAGGCAAAATCTCCCCCAAAAAGTGCCAGTTCACCTTTAAAGAAATAATATGTATCATTTGTCTTAAAACTGTTCCATCACTGAACAGGAAACAGCGAGGACGTGTTTGTTTTCTTAAAATAAAACCCAAACTGCTCAATTCCCCTCCGTCCCTGCGCCTCATATACATTTAGATTGTTTTGGTCTACCCGTCCCATCACGTCTTTGATTCTGCTGTCATCGTGGCTAATCATCCCAGAAGCAAGCTCTCTCTGCTTTGTCGAGGCAGGAAGTGAAACCAAACAGACGCGAGGTGATGTATTCCCCGTGACTTGGCAGCCTGTGAAAGACACCCTGCCTCGCTCGGGTCCCCCTCAGCCTCTGTCCCCCTTCCACGGAAAAGCCTGAGCGTCCTCAGCTCGGAAGGAGTAAGCCCCCGGTGGGATTATGTCACGATTAGGCGCCACAATCGAAATCGAGCACTTTGTGGCTCATGGTGCTGCGGTGAGCGCCATCACTCTTAACCTTGAAAGACCTTCAGAGAGAGAGAGAGAGAGAGGGGGGGAGCGCGGAGGCAAAAGTGTGTGTGCAACGCCCCCTGCTGCTTGTACAGCTCACCAATGCTGAGGAAGGGTGAGTTGAGCTTGTTTAATTTCTTACATTTCTTACCATTTCACTCGAGAGTCTGCAGTACTCCTCGTACTTCCGGGTTAGCGTGCGTGGCTTTTTCGGAAGATTCCTTAATGGACCACAATGGAAACAAGCCTTTTGGCTTTTTGTGCCATCCATTTGCCTTTTTGAAAGCATTAATATGTGAGTGTGAATGTTGTCTGTCTGTCTGTGTAGGCCCTGTGACCCCCTGCGACCCCGAATGGGACAAGCGGTAGAAAATGGATGGATGGATACATGACAACTCTCTCGTTTGAGTCACACATTAAAGGCCTACTGAAAGCCACTACTACCGACCACGCAGTCTGATAGTTTATATATCAATGATGAAATCTTAACAGTACGGCCGGGTTAACTTATAAAGTGCAATTTAAAATTTCCCGGGAAATATCCGGCTGAAAACGTCTCGGTATGATGACGTTTGCGCGTGACGTCACGGGTTGAAGCAGACATTTTGGAATAGCACGGTGGCCAGCTTAAGTCGTCTGTTTTCATCGCAAAATTCCACAGTATTCTGGACATCTGTGTTGGTGAATCTTTTGCAATTTGTTTAATGAACAATGGAGACTGCAAAGAAGAAAGCTGTAGGTGGGATCGGTGTATTAGCGGCTGGCTGCAGCAACACAACAAGGAGGACTTTGACTTGGATAGCAGACGCGCTATCTGACGCTAGCCGCCGACGGCACGGATGATCGGGTGAAGTCCTTCGTCGCTCCATCGATCGCTGGAACGCAGGTGAGCACGAGTGTTGATGAGCAGATGAGGGCTGGCTGGTGTAGGTGGATAGCTAATGTTTTTAGCATAGCTCTGTGAGGTCCCGTTGCTAAGTTAGCTTCAATGGCGTCGTTAGCAACAGCATTGTTAAGCTTCGCCAGGCTGGAAAGCATTAACCGTGTATTTACATGTCCATGGTTTAATAGTATTGTTGATTTTCTGTCTATCCTTCCAGTCACGGGTTTATTTCTTTTGTTTCTATCTGCAGTTAAGCCCGATGCTATCACTTTAGCTCCATAGCTAAAGAGCTTCACCGATGTATTGTCGTGGAGATAAAAGTCACTGTGAATGTCCATTTCGCGTTCTCGACTCTCATTTTCAAGAGGATATAGTATCCGAGGTGGTTTAAAATACAAATCCGTGATCCACAATAGAAAAAGGAGAGAGTGTGGAATCCAATGAGCCAGCTTGTACCTAAGTTACGGTCAGAGCGAAAAAAGATACGTCCTGCACTGCACTCTAGTCCTTCACTCTCACGTTCCTCATCCACGAATCTTTCATCGTGGCTCAAATTAATGGGGTAATCGTCGCTTTCTCGGTCCGAATCGCTCTCGATGCTGGTGTAAACAATGGGGAAATGTGAGGAGCCTTTCAACCTGTGACGTCACGCTACTTCCGATACAGGCAAGACTTCTTTTATCAGCGACCAAAAGTTGCGAACTTTATCGTCGATGTTCTCTACTAAATCCTTTCAGCAAAAATATGGCAATATCGCGAAATGATCAAGTATGACACATAGAATGGATCTGCTATCCCCGTTTAAATAAAACAAATTCATTTCAGTAAGCCTTTAATTTCTTAAATTTCTTACCATTTCACTCGAGAGTCGGCAGTATTCCTCGTACTTCCGGGTTAGCGTGCGTGGCTTTTTCGGAAGATTACTTCATGGACCACAATGGAAACAAGCCTTTTGGCTTTTTGTGCCATCCATTTGCCTTTTTGAAAGCATTAATATGTGAGTGTGAATGTTGTCTGTCTGTCTGTGTTGGCCCTGTGACCCCCCGCTACCCTGAACGGGACAAGCGGTAGAAAATGGATGGATGGATACATGATAACTCTCTCGTTTGAGTGACACATTAAGAGTGTTACTAAAACAGCCTTCTTTCATCTCCGTAATATCGCTAAAATCCGTTCCATTTTGTCCACCAGTGACGCTGAGATCATTATTCATGCGTTCGTTACGTCTCGTCTCGATTACTGTGACGTATTATTTTCGGGTCTCCCTATGTCTAGCATTAAAAGATTACAGTTGGTACAAAATGCGGCTGCTAGACTTTTGACAAGAACAAGAAAGTTTGATCATATTACGCCTATACTGTATATACCAGGGGTCTCAGACACGCGGCCAATTGCGGACCGCACTTTAGTATGAAAATTTAATGTTAGTGCGGCCCGCGAGTTTTATATGAATGCCGCTTGACAGCGTCACACTTCCCAACCCTCCCGATTTTTCCGGGAGACTCCCGAATTTCAGGGCAACCATTCTCTCGAATGTCCTCACCCAAACAACAATATTAAGGGCGTGCCGTGATGTCACTGCCTTTAGCGCCCTCTACAGCCTGTAGAAACAGCGTGCCAGCCCGGTCACATGTTGTATTTGGCTTCTGTACACACAGGTAAGTGAAGTGAAGTGAATTATATTTATATAGCGCTTTTTCTCTAGTGACTCAAAGCGCTTTACATAGTGAAACCCAATATCTAAGTTACATTTAAACCAGAGTGGGTGGCACTGGGAGCAGGTGGGTAAAGTGTCTTGCCCAAGGACACAACAGCAGTGACTAGGATGGCGGAAGCGGGGATCGAACCTGCAACCCTCAAGTTGCTGGCACGGCCACTCTACCAACCGAGCTATACTAAGTGACTGCAAGACATACTTGATCAAAAGCCACACAGGTCACACTGAGGGTGACCGTATAAACAAGTTTAACACTGTTACAAATATGCGGCACACTGTGAACCCACACCAAACAAGAATGACAAACACATGTCGGGAGAACTTCCGCACCGTAACACAACATAAACACAATAATGAGCACTTGTGCAGGCCACACTTTGACGAGGCGCATAAAACAGAGCCAGTGGTGGGTGAGGTGCAGTTTGGAAAGTATCTCTGTGTTCTAGTGCACATAGCATCCTGGAGGAAGAAGATGGCAGCCCATTCCCTGCAAAAGCACATGAATCCAAGTAGAAGTGTTAGCATTTGGCAGAGAAATACAAGTGGAAGATCATCTTCACTCAAACAAGGTCAGACCCTGTCGGAATTGAGGGTTAAATTGAGAATTAAATCACCAAAAATTATTCCCGAGCGCGGCCACTGCTGCTGCTCACTGCTCCCCTCACCTCCCAGGGAGTGAACAAGGGGATGGGTCAAATGCAGAGGACACTTAGTGTGTGTGTGACAATCATTGGTACTTTAAATTAACTTTGACAGTGCGGCGAAGACACAACAAACTCCCTTCTTGTCTCTCATGGACACACACCTGTTGTTGTTGACTTTGGACTAGCGACTACACGACACGCGGCAGGCTTACACACAAACGCATGCATCCACAAAAAATATACGCCACCCACACATACCCCATCCAACTCCCTTGACGCAAATCCCTTAGGGGTGATGGACAGCTGGGCAGCGCCTGAAGAGCTGCAGCCTTCCACCGTAGCCCCCACTCCCTCCCCTCTGTTGCAAGTCTCGAGATGTATGTTGTAATATGTATATGTGCTTTGCTATGGAGGTTGTTCCCCACTCCATACAGGGGCCCCCTTAGGAGCCCAGTCTAGATTGTATTTTTTTACTCATCCTCCCCCAGCGTTGACCTTTTTCCCATCTTTTACGGGGCACCTTGTTCCTGTTCTGTAACCCTGTAAACTGTTTGTTTGTCTAATCTTGAACGGATTTGTGCTGAAAACAAAATTTTGTTGTACCTGTACAATGACAATAAAGACCTACCTACCCACCTACCTAAGAACATTGGAAGGTCCAAACAGTCTACGTGAGTTAAGTCACTGTGTGTCGTCTTGCTGCTTCTCACTCCGCCTTCAGCCGTCACGTCCTCTTAGGTCGTTACCACCGTCACCAGCTGTCGGGCCACAAACGCACTGTGGGCAAACACCTCACACTGGTGAAGGAAGTACACCTACAGCAAGGGTGTCAAATTCAATTTAGCTCAAAATCTATTTATACTCGGGCTGAACTGGTAAAATCATGGCGTAATGACTTGAAAATAGAGACAACGTAAAAAAAAAAAGTGTTGTCGTACTTTGCTCAAAAATAGAACAACCACATTCTGAAAATGTACATATTACAAATAATTGTCTTGGCAAGACACTTCAAGTTCGTTGAAAATTGTGAGGAAAAAATTGGTTTTATAAACACCATTTTCATTCATTTAATTTATTCATTTATTTCAGGTAATGACATAAAAAATAAAAAAGTACAAGGTAGTCAACACATAATATTATAAATTAATATAATGCAAAAGGTAATGTACAGTATA
Organism: Entelurus aequoreus; assembly: GCF_033978785.1. Lineage (NCBI taxonomy): Eukaryota > Metazoa > Chordata > Actinopteri > Syngnathiformes > Syngnathidae > Entelurus > Entelurus aequoreus. The sequence continues at coordinate 27,531,188 of NC_084758.1, forward strand.
TAAGCATGGTGATACAGTTTTGCCTGAAAGGGAGTGGGAAGAAGATAATGTATTTAATCCCACCTCCAGTTCTCCATTCAGTGATTAATAAATTGAGTTTCACTGTTATTTTGTTTAGGGATTATAATACAAATGTATCATGGTGGCATTACCACAAGTAACAATAATTATCACACTAACAATAATTTGTCGACAACGTAGCAATAATGGTAAAGAAACATTGAGCACATGTTAACTTTGAGACAGAGTGAAGAACATTCTCAACAGTCTCAATGTATTTACAAAGCAAATAAACTTAAAGCACTTCTTGTTTAGCATTTTCATGTTGGAAGTTCATTAAAGACGTGTTTGGAAAAACAAACGGGTGCTTCCTCAAACCGCCGCATTGGTGACATCCGCAACTGCCACAACACATTAATTTATTATATTACAATACACAAAACGATTCTCAAAATGACACCATAGCTGAAATCAAGGTAACATAACTACAAACTTAACCAATGTGAGGATAGTAGATGTAAGCATAAAATAACATATAATAAACAACATATGTAGAAACACACATTTTTACAATGGAGTTCAAGGTGCGCATCACGCCGTGGAACAATGGCGAGTGCTGCACGGAACTCTTACTACAAAGGTGATGGTCATGTTGACTTAAGTCTTTGCAGCTTACCTTTTCGTTATTTTATCCGTTAAGTGGATAATTGACAGGTGTTGTCAGCATCAGTCTGCCGCCATCTGCTGCCACCCACAACAGGAGCAGCTGATTGCTTGCACCTGCGCTGATTGGAATAGTGGCAGCCGATCCAAAGGGCGCTCAAAATCAGCTGATTTGTCATCTTTATGTGTGATGTGGGTCACACTTGAAATGCTATTGCGACATCCAGTGGACACATTTAGAACAGCAGTTTCTTCCATCCAAAAAAATTGCGGCTCATTTTTATCTTGCGGGCCGGATTGGGTCCTACGTTTTGACACCCCTGATCTAGAAGGTGCATCTTCACTCATATCACATCTTTGACATTAGTTGTAACTTCCATGAGAAGCAGCAAGAAGCAGAGTGCTTCTCTTCTACTTCCTGAGTAGCAGGCATTTTGAATGAGTCAGCAAAGTTACTCCTGATGGAAGAAGTCTTTTACTTGTACTTTCACGAACAGAAAGGACAGAAGTGCTTTGCAGACTAAACTCGCAACAAACTCGCAACTTGATACAAGTGATGCTTCACCACTGCTTTCTTTGTTGTGGCTCAAAGAAAAGAGAAGATGTTGTACTTACCAGCTGGATGGTATTGGGCTGAAATAAAAGACACCTACACCTCTAGAAGCTCTGCACAGGAAGTGACATTACGTGTGGACACGTGTTACTTCCTGTTCCAAGAGACAATAATGATATGTCTTTCAGGGACATTTGATGTTTCATCTTTAAAGGTTAGTAAGTGTTTAAGTACCAATTTGTACAAAGCTTGTACGCAATGAATTTAAAAACAGAAACTAATAAATACTTTTACAATGATATGTATAATAGTGCATATCACTGTTATCCTAATGTTTTGTAATGTTTGTACAAATTCTACTGACAATACACAAAAAGGTCGACTAATTGTTACGGTACAGGGGGTAAGAAGAGGGCACAGAATGCAGGGACGTCGTTTTAGCTCTATTTATTTCTATTTACAAAAGTATGGAGTGTGAAACGAATCCAAATGTGTGTGGTGTGTGACTATGTGTAGTGATTAGCTGTTGAGTGTTACCGGTAGTGTTGAGCGAGGTGCGGAAGTCCAAGGGTGCAAGGCAAGCTCGGAGGTTCGTGGCGAGGCGTCAAAGTCAGTGTCCAGGCGGGAGGTCGAGATCCAAGAGGCCGCCAGAGGACCAGAGGGAATACGGGGAGACGAGACACACAGCTTGTGACGCGGGAACGGAGGAAAGCTGCTGAAAGACGACAAGGGACACAAGACAAATGAACATGGAGGGGGAGAAACACAGAGAGAGTGAGTGTGTGCATAGAGCTAGAGATTGTCGGTTTACTGTACTGGAACAGGTCGCTACGTTCTGGCCCGGAACGCAGGTTTGCGCGGGCTTAAGGAGCCCAGGAAGCTCATCAGCGACAGGTGTGTAGGGTGCTGATTGATTGCCGATTGCATGCAACCGCTTGCTGCAGCTGGAGTGGAGGTGCGCTCAGCGCAGCGCACAGATGACTGCGCACTGGAGTGCGCCCAGGCCGTGACACTAATGTTAAAAATATAATAATAATGAGCTTGATGCAGTTCAGTATATCTAAAGTAGTCTGCTAATTTGATTTGTAAACAAACACATTCAAAATAATTCATTATCCCATTGACATAAATACATTGATAACATTACCTCTGCTTTATTCGTTTCCGGGGGTTTTACCATGAATTGATTAATGAAAAACGTATTCGGGTGTTACCATTTAGTGGTCAATTATACGGAATATGTACTGTACCGTGCAATCTACTAATAAAAGTCTCAATCAATCAATCAATAGAGTTATAGTTTATTTTTCATACAGCCGGAAGTTTTCGGTGTACTTCCTGTTAAGTTGTCAATATAATTCCGGGTTAGCGCCAGTGCTCGTCTAGCCGCTAGCTTAGCTGTGTCGTGTCGCGGTTGTTATTGTTGAAATAGTCATGTCTCTGGAGATTGAATCCGCCGAGTGAGTAGACAAAGTTTTGATATCATATTTACAGTCATTGAAGTAATAAACCCCCGTTGTTTGCGTCTTTTAGTTCAAACTATCTGAAGGCTCGTGGAATGCTATACTGTATTAGCATCGCAGGCTAAGCTAACACGCTATAACACGCCAGTTCATTTTGCTTATTTGGCGAGTTAATAAGATTAATTTATATCATGTACTTTCAAATAAGATGTGTTCCAAAGCTTTTCAGTGGATCATTGTTACAACGTGCCGGTAATTATACTGCATTTTAGTGGCACTAGGCCACTACGTCAGCTAGTAAATGTACAGTAGAAGTAAGCGTCAATAACATTTGATTGCTTGATTGATTGACACTTTTATTAGTAGATTGCACAGTACAGTACATATTCCGTACAATTGACCACTAAATGGTAACACCCCAATACGTTTTTCAACTTAAAAGTCAGGGTCCACGTTAATCAATTAATGGAAAACATGTATTGGTTACATGTAAATAAATTACAGAATAGCCAATATTCATGGTACTCGAACAGTTTTCAAGGGAAGTAATAATTTTAATTTTATGTGAACCTTATGCAAATATTTACAATATGAGGTGGCGACTTGTCCAGGGTGTACCCCGCCTTCCGCCCGAATGCAGCTGAGATAGGCTCCAGCACCCACCGCCACCCCAAAAGGGACAAGCGATAGAAAATGGATGGATATTTAAACAACACACTGACCTTATCATTCTTGTTACAAACATATATAACCTTAGTATTGTATTTACATAAGGGGTGTCAAACTCGTTTTAGATCGGGGGGGGGGCCACATGGAGAAAAATCTACTCCCAAGTGCGGCGGACTGGTGATATCACGGCATGATAAGTTAAAAACTCGAAAATTCCCGCAGAAATTTTGATGGGCCTGCTATCTGTGCCCTGGACCTCTGGCCGGGGTGGTCGCTGGAAGCCGCCGTACTTATTAGATGGTGCCGAGTGTCCGAATCCGTCAGTTTTAGGTAGCTCACTGGCCTTGTGGTTAGAGATCGGTAGGTTGTGAGTTCAAACCCCGGCCGAGTCATGCCAAAGACTATAAAAATGGGACCCATTACCTCCCTGCTTGGCACTCAGCATCAATGGTTGGAATTGGGGGTTAAATCACCAAAAATTATTCCCGGGCGCAGCACCCCTGCTGCTCACTGCTCCCCTCACTTCCCAGGGGGTGAACAAGGGGATGGGTCAAATGCAGAGGACACATTTCAACACACATAGTGTGTGTGTGACAATCATTGGTACTTTAACTTTAACGGTACAAAATGAGCTACAGAGCTAGCCTGTGTATGTACCCATTCAATTGGCCCATTTTTTGGGTTATTCGTGAATAGCGTCGCCATGGTAACACAAACTGTTCCCAACTTAAAACACGGCCATCGGCGCGAGCGAGACCTTTCCGACGGTATAACATATGTCGGGGTTCGTTGGCCGGTTTGTCTCGTATTAGACAAAAAGTGCGTACCCATTCTATTGCCCTTTTTTTTTTTTGTTCGTGAATAGCGTTGCCATGGTAACACCAAATGTTCCCAATTTAGATTTCCGCCATCGGTTTGAACGAGACCTTTTCGACGGTACAACATGTGTGTGGGTTCGTTGACCGATTTGTCTCGTAGTAGACGTAAAAGAAACGTGCGAAACAAGAATAATAAAAAAGTTTAAAGTATGAGCATAATAATATGGGCTGCTTGTATTGCAGCAGGCCCATAATAAAGACAACTTCAGATTGTTTTCTTTGTTTAAAAATAGAACAAGCACATTCTGAAATTGTACAAATCATAATGTTGTTTTTTTTGTTTTTTTACAATTACCTGTTGCGGTTAACAGTACCGGGTATATATATTTTATTTGTCGTTATTTATGTTTTCTGAATAAATTATGTGATAATATTCATCAGTCAACTCCATCCATCCATCTATTTTCTACCGCTTATTCCCTTCGGGGCCGCAGGGGGCGCTGGAGCCTATCTCAGCTACAATCGGGCGGAAGGCGGGGTACACCCTGGACAAGTCGCCACCTCATCGCAGGGCCAACACAGATAGACAGACAACATTCACACTCACATTCACACACTAGAGCCAACTCATTGTTGTTAATTTTCAATCCATCCAGATACAAAAAATATATCAAAATCAAATTGCAGTATGTGATTTATGTAGTTTGATCATTTCCCTCGACTGATGTACTAACATCATGTGGTTTATTTTGTACATATATAGCATCATCTACAAAGATAAAAATAATTGCTATTGCGACATCCGGTGGACACATTCAGAACAGCTGTTTCTTTCATTCTTTCACCTGTTCGCGGGCCTGATCCAGCCCTCGGGCTGTACGTTGGACAGCCCTGATTTAGATCCATCCGCCCACCTCTTATGTAGGAATGTGTGTATAATTTCAAAAATGAATTGATTTTCATTCAACCATTTTTACCAGACAGGTCCTGTTAAGACGATTCCAGTGATATAAGCATCATTTTCCTGTGGTACATATTATTAAAGTTACAGATTTGTTAAACCAGTGAAAATGCACTCAATTCTAGCCAGCTTCTTTAATAAAAGTCAATAGGGCTCAAGACTTTGTGTGACCTTCTTGTTAAAAAATGGCAAAACTTTCTTAATATTCACCCCATTTTAGAACTGTTGAAAAGCTTGCTAAACAAAGAAACAGAAAAAAGAGGGTCCACAGATATAAATATTTTTTAATTGATAAATTAGCATTGGAATGGGCTGAAATTTTGATTGGACATGGCTGCTTGGACTTGACTTGTGAGTCACAAAACAAATGGCCAGGAACTCGGTGGGTCCAAAAAAATTTTTTTGTGTAAATCGATCGAATCAAATATATTTGGCAGACTCACAGTTAAATGTATGACTTATGATAGAGATTCCAATAAAGTAGTTTTGCAGGGGAGTTTTGTCGAGTGTAAACCTGCCAAATTTTGGCAGAGCTTTGTGGCGCAAGTACTTGTTAAAATAGAACATTTCAATATTCTGGATAAACTATGATATATGTTCATCAGTAGTGGTGTATATCGGGTGTTGAAAACAACGCAAATGCAGTTGAACTCTGAAAACAGTGGCCGGTTGCGATGGCGCGATAAATGTGAAACGTATCTCATCACAGCTTCAGAGAATGGATGTTATCGGAGTCAAATTTGTTAACATACTCTACACAATTAAATGTATTATAATTGTGCCTATGCTAAATTACCTATTGTTATTGTTGCCTTGATTTGATTCAATCTCCTCCACTAATTTAACTTTGTATTCTGCACAGCGTGATCCGACTGATCATGCAATACCTGAAGGAAAACAACCTGCACAGGTCACTGGCGACCCTCCAAGAGGAGACCACCGTATCTCTAAACACCGTGGACAGCATTGACAGCTTTGTTGCAGATATCAACAGCGGCCATTGGGACACTGTTCTCCAAGCCATCCAGTCCCTCAAGCTGCCTGATAAGACCCTCATAGACCTTTATGAACAGGTCAGCTTTGGACATGTTCATTCAATTTGTATTCTGTGTCATGAACGGGCCACAATATTTGGTACACTTGGCGAACAGTATTGAGAGCTAATACAGTGTTTTCCTCTGTAAATAATTTGTGACGGGAGGTGGTCTAGATGTGATCATCTAAAAGTGAGCAAAAAAACACAAAAAGCCATACAATATGTTTAGAGTTTGTTGTTTCCAGAGTTCTTTAGAACTTCGTAATTAGGCACCCACAATATATATTTTTTAAGCAGATACTGATAAATTCCTGCTTCGCAACATCGATAGCAATAACATATTTAAATCTATTATTTCTTAAATGTAGACTTGAAGTGTGCACTTCTGGAGGTAAAAAAGACTCAACATATGAACAAAAATACCTGTAAATTTGTCCTAACCAAATAGGGCTTGCCAAATGGGTAGCCATTTTTGCTGGACATAGTTTTTTATTTTAAGATGGCTGTACTGTACCCATGGTAATGTGAGAGATAGCAACAAACTACATTAAAATGGATTGTACAAAATAAACAGATCAAAGGACTGCACCAAGACAAACTTGACTCTTTTGCAAATGCTTGCGGCCTCGAAGAAATAAGTTAAATTGGTGATATTTATCCATATGAGCACATCCAATAAACAAGAGATTTGAGTAAGTTGCTACCTTTTTGTTGAAGCCAAACTTTTCTATGACTCGTCAACAGTGTCAGTTTTTATACTGGTGAAGAATTTCAGAATAACAAGTCTGTTAAGCCTCGTTGTCCTCCACTCAAACTGCGCATACGACTTTCATCTCTTATGTGTTCGAGATGGAGTGAGCGTGCCGAGCCTCATTTCCATAAGCAGGTTTCCCCGAAATAACAAGCCCATTATTACATATAATACTTAAATCATTGTGCTTCTGCGCCGAAAAGAATACTCATTCATTTTTGTGCTCACACATGACTAAAAGTAAACTGACAACATGCTTTTTTCCAGAACACTTACGTTGTTTGTCGCCCACAGCTATCTTGGCTAAGGCTACCTGCCTACTAAATGCTAGACGTGTAACTGCATAAAACAGGCATTGATTCAAACTTACCAGTGTAAAAATGCCGTGAACACACCAACATGTACCAGATGATGGCGTTAAAAATCATGTTTGATCGTCTCACGGCTGCTAGTATTAGCTTCATAACCCGACCACCAAATCCTTTTTTTCCTGAAGCATTCATGACCACGATTGTGGCAGTTAATGATGTTGCACGTTTGCGCCATGATTTGAACTTGTTTTAAAGAAAAGACAAATTTAAGCATAGAGTCTTGCATTCAGTCATGTAAATAAGCGATTCAAAGTCCAGCAAGACCCACAATGCAATGCGTTTCCACGTCACATTTTTAAGCCCTTTATGATATGTATCGGCTGTATCGTCTGGGCAGCTGCAGTGGCGTCTTGCTGCTGGGGCCAGCAGTCCGGTTTGTCTCGGTGCTTTTCTGGCACTGATTGACCGTTTAGCCTTCTTGAACATACAGTTGTGGAATTCAAATGGAGGAAAGTGGCTGCGTGTCCTCCATCCTCATTTAAGCGGGTGAGTCACCCTGCTGGAGCGGGGAATGCCAAAACTGGCTTTTTCCAGTGCCATCATTTTATTTTCCTAAGGAAATTGCAGTTCTCTTTGGCCCTTGGGTAGTTTTGTCTGGCGGATTTTTTGCACTTTGCAGCTGGTTTTAGGAAGCTTCTTTGACGGCACAAATGTCTTCATTGAAAGCATGAATGTTGGCAGTGTTTCAGGGTGGCTAGTGAGGTTTGATGTGTCGAAACAGGTGTTTTTCTTCTTCGTGGAGTGTTTGCAGGGCATTTAGTGCGGGCGGCACATGGGATGTCTTCTTCTAAAAGGAGTAAAGAAGTCCCGCACGACCGTCTTCATGTTTGTTTACATTGTGAGCTACAACAGTGGTTGTCAAACTTTTTTTTGCCAAAAACTACCTCAGAAAAAACTTGTTTCTCCCAGTACCACCGTAATGACGAACAATAAAATACAATAGCGTAACAGGTCTAAGTATTCATTAAAAACAAGGCAGTGGTTTTATTTTATTTAACATTTTTGGCACTCTAACATTATCAGACTCCCAATCTTTATTAATGGCCACGCAAAGAATTGATGGAATTCACAATAGGTACACCTTTGATAGCTCATGTTTACTGTGCAGTTACAGTCAAATAAACATAAACATACAACTAGGGATGTAATGGTAAACGGTATGACAATTGGCGATAAAATTCCTGATGGTTAGTAATACCGTCTAATTTTTTAATTACTGAAAAACTGTCATTTATTAATACATTTTAGGCAACACGGTTTACTTCCTGAAAACTAAGTCATGCACACTAGCGTTGTTTGGCTTGAAAATCATGGCAGATAAAATACACAGACTTTGCTTCGGAGATTTCCCCTCGGAGTAAACCGAGCCAAGCCCTTGGTTTATCGTCATTTTCACTCTCTTCTCGGTGTGCGTTTAAGAGCACGCTGCTGTTTTGAACACTATTTTTATCTATATGGATAAAAGTAACGACTTATGGCCATCAAGTGCGAACTTTAAAAATTCTTACATTGGTTTTTATTTTGGAATCTCTTATGTCCATAAAGTGCTATCTTGCACAATGTATTTATTTTAGTTCTTTATTTTTTTCTGCCATATTACTTTGTTTAATACTTTTGTTGCTTTCATATGCACATTCAATTTCTACTTGAGGTCCATGAAACAGTGTTTTTATCCACAGTAAGGTTTCTCCTACAATGGAAATCATTTTGAATGTGTTGAGTTAAAAAAAAAAAAAAAAACTTTGTTAAAAGATTTCAGCATAAATATTTTAGGAACATTTTGAGCACATTTAAAAATACCGCGATAATAATGATAATCGTGACAATTTTCGTCACAATAACCGTGATAAGAAATTTTCATACTGTGACATCCTCACATACAGCACACAAAAACAACAGAAAGGCATTCCAGTTTATAGCGTAATTAGTCCCAAGTTTTATTGAGTGTCCTTATGGCAGAGGGGATAAAACAGTTTGTGAATCTTGTAGACTTGGCTGGCAGTGATCTGCAGCGCTTCCCTGAGGGCCTAAGCATGAACAGCAGGTGTAGTAGACGTGTGGGCTCAGAGGTGATTTAATGGGCTCTTTGAGTGATGCTGTGATGATACAGTGTGTCTACGGAAGGGAAGGGTTGACCTGTGATACGACTGGATTTATCCACGATGCGTTGTAGTTTTTTGCGTGAATGTGAATCCAAATTCCCGAACTAAACCATTATTGAGAAGGTGAGCATGCTTTGAATGATTGAGGTGTAGAACTGTTAGAGGAGATTGGGTCTGACCCTGAATTTTCTGAGCTGGCGGAGAAAAAATAGCCGTTGATTTGCTTTTTTGTAGATGTAATTTGAGTGGGGTTTCCATTTAAGCGAGTTGGAGATGTGATTACACGCAATTTGAACAGTAACTGTGTTTAAACATAGGAAAATAAAACATTTGACTTTAATCAAGTGATTATTTGGCGTACCACGAGGAGGAGCTCGCCTACCACAATTTGGGAATCACTGTTTTACGAGATAAGAGCACTTGATTTGTTCCCCCTAACCCACCTACAGCACATTATGGGTAATCTCGCCTGTTAAAAAAAAAAAGTATTGGTTTCTGAGCTATTTTTTAATGTTATCGGATTATTGGTTTGAAGTCATATTTCTCAATATCGGCCCGATAATTATAATAAATAGAATAAACCAGAAGAAGGAGACATATGCTAGTAGTTTACTGCTTTCTTGCTCATAATTTACACAGACATAAAACCCTCTGCAGTTCTAATAGCACCTACACATAAAGTAGTCCCCATGCTGTTGCTACGGCTATAGCGAACACTTCTAACGGTGTATAACTGGTATACATGTCTGTGTGTGTTGTTCAGGTGGTGTTGGAGCTCATTGAGCTGAGAGAGTTGGGTGCAGCTCGTTCTCTCCTCAGGCAAACAGACCCAATGATCATGTTGAAACAGACTCATCCTGAGAGGTACATTCATCTGGAGAACCTGCTGGCTCGCTCCTACTTTGATCCCCGGGAGGTAAGGACGCCGTATTGTCATCAACATCATCCTCTGTAGGAATTTTTTTGTGTTTGTTATTAATGTTTGTTTATATACTTTTTGTGGTTATTCCTGCCATCCAGGCATATCCTGATGGCAGCAGTAAAGAGAAACGGCGGGCGGCCATTGCGCATGCTTTGGCGGGAGAGGTCAGCGTGGTGCCACCTTCGCGTCTTATGGCTCTGCTAGGCCAGGTAAGAGATTACCAATTCGTGGACGCATTGGACACGGACAATCCTTTAAAGGGGAGCTGCACTTTAAAAAAAAAAATTAAAAAAAATTGACCAATTCGTGGACGCATTGGACACGGACAATCCTTTAAAGGGGAGCTGCACTTTAAAAAAAAAATTTAAAAAATTGACCAATTCGTGGACGCATTGGACACGGACAATCCTTTAAAGGGGAGTTGCACTTTAAAAAAAAAAATAAAAAAAATTGACCATCATTCACAATCATGAGAGACAAGAACACACGTCTTTTTTTAAAGTTCATTACAAAGATGATAAAAAAAACGCTTGGAAAATGCAGCTAATCAGACTGTATAATGCATATGTTCCTTGACTGCACTTAAATGTAGAGTATATGTAGAATATATTTATATTATTTTTATATTATATATATAATATATTATACATATTATATTATTTATTATTATTATTGTCTATTGTGAGCGAACTGTGGTACTGAATTTCCCCCAGGGATCAATAAAGTACTTTCTATTCTATTCTAATGGGAGTCATCGTTGTAGCCTTTAAAGTCCCTCTAAAAAAACTTCAAAACCCGCCACCATTTTATATACACACTGCAATTCTATATATAATGTAGTAATAGACACATTCATAACAATAATAATGTTCAATATTTACTGTATTTTGGTCATTTTAATCATTGCCAGGACTGACTGCCTTTGTGCATTGATTTCCGTTTCCATAGCAGCGCACTTCCGACTTCTGGCAAAAACTGTGTGTTCCTACTTCCGGAAACAAAGACGTGTGGTCTAATCATGGCAGACAAATGAGGATTCATAACCTTTTTGAAGCTGAATATACTGAGGAGGAACTGCTGCTTATAGAAGCGAGCACAAAGGAAGAGTGAGACGTTAGAGCAGACGGAAGCCGAGAAAGTGAGGTTGGCGTAATTCTAAGCTGCGAAATGTGGAATTTGGAACCATGCAATTTCGACATAAATGGAGTGCTTACCCAAATAAACCGGAAAAAATGTCCCCGGCCAGCTGGACCAAACGCACAACTGTCCAGTGAGTCACACTTTTAATATAATGCTTGTTAGTACAACTACAGTACTTACTGTCGAGCTTGCTGTGTACAAACAAAACATGAAATGTGGGCTAATACTTTTCAGATACTGTAATAGGATTGTCCATGTTTTTCAGTCAGTACAGATTGATGTCCAATCGCATTGTGTTGTATATTACAAACTCGAACGCGTTTTGTGCTGATGTAGAAGCAAGCTTATCTCTTTCCGTAGCTAGCTTTTACGGCTAATACCAAAGCATGCCGATGTGTTACTATGCTAGAAAAAGAGTTCCTCTGTGTTCGCTTTTGCAATAACAATGTTGCTACGGTTTGGTTATCATACAGCTTACGTAACGTCAATGAAGCATTGTTGAGGATCTTTAAATGCATTTTAAATGATTTGGAGGTAGAATTGATTCCTCCCATTAGCTGCATTGCTAGCTACCTAGGGTGAGACGATTTTTACATGTTAGAATGCATACAAAACCAAAAACCTTTTGTCTTCTTGTCTCTCATAAAGATTGTGAACGATAGGCAAAGTTCCACAAACGTCCATTTCTGATTCTTCAAATCTGTTAAAGTAACATAGCTACGAAGCGCAGTACGTGCTTTCTATGAAGAGCAGGCACGACACCGCACAGAGAAAACAAACATCTACTTTAAACATTCTGCTTATAGTCCAAACAGAAAGAATTGTTAATATTATAGATGTCCGATAATATTGGCCTGCCGATATTATCAGCCGATAAATGCTTTACAATGTAATATCGGAAATTATCGGTATCGTTTTTTTATTATCTATCGGTTTTTGGGTTTTTTTTAAAACATTTTTTAATAAATCAACATAAAAAACACAAGTTACACTTACAATTAGTGCACCAAACCAAAAAACCTCCCTCCCCCATTTACACTCATTTACACAAAAGGGTTGTTTCTTTCTGTTATTAATATTCTGGTTCCTACATTATATATCAATATATATCAATACAGCCTGCAAGGGATACAGTCCGTAAGCATACATGATTGTGCGTGCTGCTGGTCCACTAATAGTACTAACCTTTAACAGTTAATTTGACTAATTTTCATTAATTTCTAGTTTCTATGTAACTGTTTTTATATTGTTTTACTTTCTTTTTTATTCAAAATGTTTTTAATTTATTTATCTTATTTTTTACATTTTTTTATTTTTTTAAAAAGGACCTTATCTTCACCATACCTGGTTGTCCAAATTAGGCATAATAATGTGTTAATTCCACGACTGTATATATCGGTATCGGTTGATATCGGTATCGGTAATTAAGAGTTGGACAATATCGGATATCGGCAAAAAAAGCCATTATCGGACATCCCTAGTTAATATGATGCATGACGGCGGTTTCAACTCTTACATTTTGTGTGACTTTAGTGTTTTTTTCTTGAAGATGTTGGCCCAACTCCAACTTGTACGACTTGGGGTTTGACCTCAGTGGTTCCACCGTAGTTCTCTGAGAGAATCTTTTTTTTCCCTTTATTTTATTCCACACGAATGTGCCTCGTTTTTTTGATGATGGCCTCGTTTTTCATTCTTCCCATCAGTCTCTCAAGTGGCAGCAGCATCAGGGTCTTCTTCCTCCTGGAATGACCATCGATTTGTTCAGGGGTAAAGCAGCCGTCAAAGACGTAGAAGAAGAACGTTTCCCCACCCAGCTCAGCAGACACATCAAGGTTAGTGACTTCTGCTGGGTTCGAGCCACAAGTCCTGTAACACCAGTCAGGTTATTTCTAAAGGCTGCTCTCTCCCTCTTACACAGTTTGGACAGAAATCCCATGTAGAATGTTCCAGATTCTCCCCTGATGGTCAGTACTTGGTCACAGGCTCTGTGGACGGCTTCATTGAGGTTTGGAACTTCACCACAGGCAAAATCAGAAAGGTAAAAGGGCTAATCTGTCACCAAATAAGAATGAATATGGATGTATGAGGATGGAACTGTATTGTTAACATTGTGGTATTTTGATGGAATGTGGCAGTATCGAACAACATGTCGTTACATCCCTTTTAATTGGGTATTTAATTGACTAATAATTACTTTGAAATAGTTTTCCTTTAAAAAGCCTCACTCATGTGCGACGTATAATAGGCGAGCAATTAAAAAGACAGCATTAATGATGTCTCCAGTGAGTGAGCGCTGATTTTAAAAATAATGTACATGACATATTTACCTATCGTCTAATACAGGTGGAATTCCAAAAATTGGAATATCGTGCAAAAGTTTGTTTAGTCCAACAATTAGCTTTACGAGTGTAAATGCAGAGAATAATTTCGCCACACCTAGTGTGTGTGACAATCATTGGTACTTTAACTTAAGTAAACTAATATACGACTGGTTCATACCTTGCAACTTAAGATATTTCTGGCCTTGTTTTGATATAACTTTGATGATTATGGTTTACATTTTGTGAAAACCTCAAATTGAAAATCTCAGAAAATTTGGGGTTTTCAAAAATTGTAAGCCCTGATCATAAAAATGCTGTCAAATGAATGCTTTGCATGTAATGAGTTTATATCACATATTCGTTTCACATTTGAAGTTGAATTGCTGAAATGAATAGTTTTACATGATAATCTAATTGAGTTTTACCTGTATTTTACTGTATCAATGAATATAAAATGCTGTGTGTAATGCTTTTTCATGCTTCCGATAGGTCAAAATGCGCATAGAAGCTGCAGATCTGCCAACATAAACGCATTTTTGGTAATTTGCACTTGGGATGTGGCGATCGATCGGCCACCGATCAGTATTAGTATTTTATTGAAAAAGTATGTGATTGGCCATTGCCGATTAATGCTGATCCTCTTTGGCTGAAAATTGTGTGTCCATACACCGTATGAAACCGCCCCCCATGCTAATAATCACCTCTATTATGGCAAATAAACTGCATTTCTGAGTATCTTTGGAAGTATTCTTATCATTAGATTAGGTTAAAAATGTTACATACCAAGAGAAAGGCAGGAGCAGACATGCTAATAGCTAAGCTAACGTAAAATCACAAAGCACAGGACACTGTGCCGCACTTAGTGATAATATTTTTACCAATGATTTTGATAATAACACTACAAGTGGTCTACTTATAACCAACATTAGTGATCATATGCCAGTTTTCACAATATATGATGGAAACTAGAAGAAGAGGAACATGGAAGACAAAAATACATTTTGAAGACTGCACAGAGTTGAGTATGATTGCCTTAAAAATGAGTCAGAAAAGCAAAAGATGGACAATGTGTACAATGAAAATTATGTTAATGAAGCATATGTAAACATTTTAAACACATTCATAATACTTAATGACAAACATTGTCCATGGAAACAACTCAGTAGAAAGCAGAGAAAAAACAATCAACCATGGATGACAATAGAATTTAACATGCTTATAGTAAGAAGAATACATTATATAGAAACATTTTACCACAAATAACTACAGAGGCAGAAAATAAGTATAAAAAACAGCTAACATGTAGAAAATAATAGTATGGTCAATTATTAGACAGGAACGAAAACGGTATGAGAGCAACATGGGGCATCCTCAATAGCATTATTAAAAATGGCACTAAGAGGGATTACCCCCAATACTTTTCAGACAGAAATGTTAAATAATGACAACATAAAGGAAGTAGTTGAAAGCTTCAATTACTTTGTAAAATATTGAACCAAAATTGCAGGAAAGGATTCCAGACCGTTTCAACTGAGGACTTCAACGACACCATAGATAGAAATCCCAACTCAGTGTTCCTCACGAGAGTGACACAAGAGTAAATAATTAAAACCGTAAAAAAATGCAAATCTAAGACTTCAATCGATTGTAATGGAATTGATATGAAAACGATAAAGGTTACTGAAGAGATTTCAGGACCATTAAAAACTGCTAAAATTCTGCACAAAGTAAACCGTAACCTGCTACCCAAGAAAGTACCGGTACAATAATTCTTCTCAACAAAAGAGAAGAAAAATGTAATTTAAAACATTTGTATGCACATACAACATATGTGGAATTAAATTATGGAAAAGATTAAGCAAAGAAATCAAACAATTTACTGATATGATCCAATTCAAGAAACTGTTCAAAGTCAGTGTTTACAAAATACAAAGAGAAGAACCATGAATAACATTCTGAATTTATTGACGGTCTTATTTATCTCACCATAAGAAATACAATTTGCTTCACTATTTATTTATGTATTTATTTATTAATGTTATTACTTATGAAGTATATTGTGAATGAACTGAGAACAGGAAGTCAACAAAAGTGTTAGCAACTGCTATGTAAATGAAAATGTTGTAATTGTATGCATATTCGAAATAAACTCAACTCAACCTTGCTTTAAACAACACCAAGAAATAAGTGCTTAGTAAACTTATAGAAGTGTAGATGGGAGCATGTTACAGAAGAAGGTAAGCAAATATTAACAGATTATTTGAAGTTAGAGGATAATGTAACAACTGTTGGTGTGTCAGCATTGTCACAGTCAGTATGTCAGAAGAGGTTTAGATAGATCCATAAATTGTTGTTGTCGATATTAAGGGTAGTATCACTATATGATCAATACTACAGTGATAACATTGATATTAAAATTTGTTGGGTTCTTTTTCTTAGTGTTTACAAACTCAGGCCACAATTCCTTGGACACGGGAAGGCAACATCCAAATGATTTAAATGAGTAGCAGATTGTAGTTTTTACTTCTGCTGCTCTCCAAGTCCACATTTTGTTGCATTTTTCACCGTTTCTGCACCACAGCAATCTGTTGGAGTGACAATCTCTCAGCCTATCAGATTGCTCCCTGTAGCTGCCACTCCTAAAAAGTGTTGCATGCATTAAATTCAATGCAGTCAATGTTTCTGCAGCAATTTGCTCACAATCCTCTATTCTCCGGTAAGGCAAATAGCATTTAAAAAGTAACAAGGATTTGTTAGCCTCTTGTCAAAGTTTTCATTTATTTATTTTAGTTGTGCGTGTTGCAAACTAGGTAATACATGGTTGGGGTGGAATAATCTGTGTTTGTGTGTGTACAGGATATGTCCTAACAGGATGTGTTCTGTCTCTTTAAGGATCTCAAGTACCAGGCTCAGGACAACTTGATGATGATGGACGATGCAGTGTTGTGCATGTGCTTCAGTCGGGACACGGAGATGTTGGCCACAGGGGCTCAAGATGGAAAGATCAAGGTGGACCAACTCACACAACTACAAGAGTTTCCACTTTCTGTTTCCCCGCTCATCCAGAGGCCTGTTTTGCGCTTGTGCGTCCGCAGGTGTGGAAGATCGGGAGCGGTCAGTGTCTGAGGAGGTTCGAACGTGCGCACAGCAAAGGTGTCACGTGCCTCACCTTTTGTAAAGACAGCAGCCAGATCCTCAGTGCCTCCTTTGACCAGACCATCAGGTACAAGCAAGGAGCTAGTAAAACACAATCTTCTTGCTATAAAAGCATATTCTGCTTTATTGACTGTTCTCTGTTTGGTAATTTTTGTTAATCAGCATTTAGTCCTTAATAGGCTTTATATAAACCTTTACTATTCCATTTGTATCCCATTATTTTTGTGGGCCTGAACAAGATTTTGTGTGCTGCCCCACTTCAGTCTTTAATATTACGTGCGTGGCAAACCATGGTCGAGGGCTGACTGCAGCCTTGTGAGTATTGCAATAGTCGTCCCTCGCCACATCGTGCTTCAAAGTTTCAGCTTGTAAAGGTGACTATGTGGTAGGGCTGGGCGATATGGCCTTTTTTTAATATCTCAATATTTTTAGGCCATGTCACGATACACTATATATATCTCAATATTTTGCTTTAGCCTTGAATGAACACTTGATGCATATAATCACAGCAGTATGATGATTCTATGTGTCTACATTAAAACATTCTTGTTCATACTGCATTAATATATGCTCATTTTAAACTTTCATGCAGAGAGGGAAATCACAACTAAGTCAATTTACCAAAACTGTATTTATTAAACAGTTATTAAGCAGTGGCACAAACATTCATGTCATTTCAAAGCAGAAAGTGCAAGATTGTCAGAGACATTTTAAAACAAGCTATTAGTGCACTTTTGTGCATGATGTCACTAAGATGACATATCAAAACAACACTAAATTAAAGTGCACTTTTTGTACAGAACGCCATTACAATAGTTAAAAACAAATAAAGTGCACTTTTGTGCATGATGTCACACAAGATATTTCAATAACTGTCAAATAAAAATGAGCTGCATAATAGGAAATCAAATCGTTATCACCTTGTGTTGTGGACTATTTTTTTCATACGGTGTTGATGTGGAGATGGTTGCCTCGGCATTTTGTTAGTCAAGTCAACTTTATATAGCACGTTTTCAACAACTTTTAAATTGAACCAAAGTGCTTTACAGGTTAAAAAAGCATAGAGCAAAAAAAACAAACAAAGAACATAAACAATGAATGTGCTGAACAAGATAGTGCAAATGCAATACAGTAAAAGGGGTCGAATAAAAAGTAAAAATTTGCAGAATAAAAATAATAATAAAAGTGCAACAAATTGAAAAATAAAACTAAATCAAAGGGGTCGGAGGGGGGGACTAGAAATGGTGGCCTAGTGGGCGGACTCAGCTCAGGTCAAAGGCCAGCGAGAAGAGGTAGGTCTTAAATTTTGTTGGTGTGGCACGGAACGGAGATGTTGACATGCGGAGTAAGCACTCTTCATTCTCTAGCGGGTGACTTTTCAAATGATGCTACATATTAGCAGTAATGCTACTTTTTGTAGCAACGCTTTAGTCCCACATTTGACAAATTACGGTTGTCTGTTCGACATATTCCCACTTGAAGCCAAACCACCGGCAGACGATGGACCCCCTGCTGTTTTTCTTGGGAATTCATTATTCCTTCATTTGTTACCAGATTCGCACCTTCTTTCTCTCGTATTACCACTCGCACCACAGCTAACGTTACCCATGCTGCTACCTCTCTGCTCTGCGAAGGCGTATACGTATGTGACGTATGTAAGAAGGTGCGCTTGTATTACGTCTCTGTGAGAAGGAGAGACACGAAAGAGTGAGAAGAGCCTGTAGTTTAATGCCAGCAGCTAAAAGCGACTGTGTGAGAACGTATACTCGAATATCACGATATAGTCATTTTCTATATCGCACAGAGACAAACCCGCGATATATCGATATATCGCCCAGCCCTACTATGTGGGTGTTATTTAATGTCTTTCATGACCTTCTTCATATTAACAATTTTAAAAAAAAAAAGTGTTTTCTTACACTAGCTATAAAATATTCATTTCATAATTAATAATTCCTACTTCACAAGAATGTGTTTTACCACAGCCAGGCCCGGAACCAATTAACAGCAATAAACGAGGGTGTACTGTATTGCTCTTGTGACCAGAAGTAGATTTGGCTATGTGTGTGCGTAGGGGTGACAACCAAAAAAAATGCAGATCAAGCATTTTTATAATTAGATATTAAGAAATTAGATTAGATTAGTTTATTTCAAAGTGGGCAATGCAATTTCATAAAACACATGACTACACATGGTTAGAAAAGCCAGAATTAGCCAGATGTAAAAAAGGCATTAAAATTACAATTTAAAAGAAAAATAATAAAAGCACACAATACATACACAATATGATTAAAAAATAAAATAAAGATCACCATAACATTTATCTTAGCATCAAAACAGGCTCATCCTTTAGTGCTGGCAGCTTGTAGCTGTTGATAAGCCACATTTAAAAAAATGTTGTGAATGTCTTGTAAGTTGTGACCAGTTTAACCTCATCAGATAATGTACAATTAATATTGTATAAGTTATGTAAAGGTTTGTTTTTACTATAGTCACATATGAGAAATAAACCAAAAGATGACATTGACGATTACAATTCAATCCAGTCAAACATGTTCAATAGTGTTTATATTCCACATAATTTAAAACAAAACCTTTTTTAAAAAAAAAAAAAAAAAGTTAAAATAATATAGGTTAATAGGTCCAAGGGGAAAGAAACATGTCTGATATCTGCTGCCGCAGTGAAGCCAATCCAAAACTGCTTTGCTACATCACCATTAATTGAAATCAATCACTCATCAATCAATTTAAAGTTGATTTATATAGCTCCTAATCACAAGTGTCTCAAAGGGCTGCACAAGCCACAACGGAAAAAAGAGAACAAAACACAATAATTGGGCATAAACAATAAAACACAAATGTTATTTAGACGCCATATTGGGCAAGGCCATATAAACCTAAACAGTACGGCCGTTTTAGAAGTACGTCTTTAAATCTGTCACGATGATGGCATTCGACGCCATGCTAAATTAGCAATGATCTTTAGGGGCTTTTGAATGGACACGACCGCGACAAAGTATGATTTTATTCAAAAGACGACATTCTTTCCATTAAAAGAGCACGACGACCACGTTGTTGATCAGCTACTGTATTGACGTGTAGCCATAATCCCGAGCAGTGGTTGTGGTCCTCATCAAACGTACAGTAATGGATACATGTTAAGTTAAAGTACCAATGATTGTCACACACACACTGTGTGGTGAAATTAGTCTCTGCATTTGACCCATCACCCTTGGTCACCCCCTGGGATGTGAGGGGAGCAGAAAGCAGCAGTGGTGGCCGCACCTGGGAATAATTTTTGTTGATTTAACCCCCAATTCCAATCCTTGATGCTGAGTGCCAAGCAGGGAGGTAATGGGTCCCATTTATATGGTCTTTGGTATGACTCGGCCGGGGTTTGAATGAAATACAAGAAGTAATTAGTCTGCCTTGTGTATGAAGAGCACTATACAAATAAAGTTGCCTTGCCTTGCCTTGCCTTGCCTTAAACTATCATTAATTGCTGAGACAGAGAAGGAGTAGAATTAAATAGACTTTGCTTCCTTCTGGTCCTTACTGGACATGTTGAATTTGGCCCAATGTGAACGTGTGATGTACTTTGTAAAGCATGTTTCAAAATAAACTCAACCGTCAACATCTGACAAAGCTTTTTTCTCAAAACCAATGTGACTTTACGGGAAGTTTTCTTTCACGATGGTGTCTTTCTGTCAGGATCCACGGGCTGAAGTCGGGCAAGTTGCTGAAGGAGTTCCGCGGTCACTCCTCATTTGTCAACGAGGCCACGTTCACCCCCGACGGTCACCACATCCTCAGCGCCTCCTCTGATGGCACCGTCAAGGTCTCTTCTTTTTCCCACCCTTCAATTATTTTTTAAAAGCGCTTTTAATTTGACGCCGCCGTCGCGTTCTCTCGCCCGCCAGGTGTGGAACCTGAAGACCACCGAGTGCAGCAGCACCTTCAAACCCCTCGGCTCGTCCGCAGGCACTGACATCACTGTCAACAACGTCCACCTGCTGCCCAAGAACCCAGAGCACTTTGTGGTGTGCAACCGCTCCAACACGGTGGTCATCATGAACATGCAGGGACAGGTGACCATAGAGCTTTTAATACTATCCTCATACCTTGATAATGTATGTTGATGACACTTTCTAGGGAACATCCCCAACGCAATGCAATATTCTAACTAGCCGCAGTTCCTCGTCTCCAAAAACTACGTCGCTTACAAGAATCACTGGAGGACAAGAAAGAGCTAAAGTATTGATTCACTCTCACCAAAAAAGAGATCGGTATAAGATGGAAGAGAATATACTGTAAGAGCTTTTCATTGGACAGCCATATTGTAATTTACCATCTTTCCCACCAGGTGGAGCTACTAGTGTTTTCTTAAATCATCAGTGTCAAACTCCTAACAGCCCCTTGTAACATTGAAAATGTATCAGTATAAACGTAATATAGTCTTGTTACACAATTGTCACAGGTTACAATTTCTTATGTTTCACTAACGGATCAAAGGATAACTTGCTTTGAAATTATTCAAACAAAAACAAATGCTTGGAACATCTTTTTGCATTATCAGGTAGTATGTCTGACATATTAAATAGCACATAATGCATAATGCATCATAAAATAAAGCTCCACCTGGTGGGAAAGATGGTAAATTACATTATGGCAGCACGATGCAACAAGGGTTCGTGCCTGTGCCTCACAATATGAAGGTCCTGGGTTCGATCCCTGGGCCTGGGATCTTTCTGCTTGAATGTTCTCCCGGTGACTGCGGCTTCCTCCCATCTCCAAAGACATGCACCTGGGGATAGGTTGATTGGCAACACTAAATTAGTCCTAGTGTGTGAATGTGTCTGTCTGTGTTGGCCCTGTGACGAGGTGGCCACTTGTCCAGGGTGTACCTCGACTTCCGCCCAAATGCAGCTGGGATAGGCTCCAGCGAAAGAGACAAGCAGTAGAAAATGATTGGTGTTATACAATTGAAAAAGCTTTATTATTTCCACCCTTTCGCAGGCCACCAAATGATGTGGCGATAAATTAATTAGGCAGACCACATAAAATGTTGTGCTGGGCCACATTAAATTATGTGGCGTACAATGTTAAATTATGTGGCGGATTACATAAAATAAAATAATGTGGCGGGCAAATGTGGTGAACGACAATAAATAATGTGGCATTAGAAAAAAGAAAGTGCAAACACATAAAGCCAGAAAGTGCTTTATTATTTCCATCCCTTTCGTAGGCCACAAAATGATGTGGTTGGCCACATTAATGAAGTGGCGGCCCAATAGAATAACGTGTCAGACCACAATACATGACGTAACGGGCCACATAAAAAGTTAAATGATGTGGCGGACCACATGTTTTTATTTCTATTTTATCTGTTCCTATGTTTTATTCTAGTGTTTATTTAGTGTTTTTCATGTTTTTATTTCTATTTTAATTTTCTATTATATATTCTAACTTTCTATTTTTCTTCTTTTTTTATACTTTGTAGCACTTTGAGATTTTAACAAATGTAAAGTGCGTTAGAAATGTAATTCATTATTATTTATTATTATTAGAAACATACATTTTGTGCAGGGCCACATAAAATAATGTGGCGGGCCGCATAAAGTAATTAGGCAGACCATGCGGTGGATCACATAAAATATTGTGGTGGGCCGCATAAAGTAATTAGGTAGACCACATAAAATATTGTGGTGGGCCGCGTAAAGTAATTAGGTAGACCACATAAAATGATGCGGTGGATCACATAAAATATTGTGGTGGGCCGCATAAAGTAATTAGGTAGACCACATAAAATATTGTGGTGGGCCGCATAAAGTAATTAGGTAGACCACATAAAATATTGTGGTGGGCCGCATAAAGTAATTAGGTAGACCACATCAAATGATGCGGTGGATCACATAAAATATTGTGGTGGGCCGCATAAAGTAATTAGGTAGACCACATAAAATATTGTGGTGGGCCGCATAAAGTAATTAGGTAGACCACATAAAATGATGCAGTGAATCACATAAAATATTGTGGTGGGCCGCATAAAGTAATTAGGTAGACCACATAAAATGATGCGGTGGATCACATAAAATATTGTGGTGGGCCGCATAAAGTAATTAGGTAGACCACATAAAATGATGCGGTGGATCACATAAAATATTGTGGTGGGCCGCATAAAGTAATTAGGTAGACCACATCAAATATTGTGGTGGGCCGCATAAAGTAATTAGGTAGACCACATAAAATGATGCAGTGGATCACATAAAATATTGTGGTGGGCCGCATAAAGTAATTAGGTAGACCACATCAAATATTGTGGTGGGCCGCATAAAGTAATTAGGTAGACCACATAAAATGATGCGGTGGATCACATAAAATATTGTGGTGGGCCGCATAAAGTAATTAGGTAGACCACATAAAATATTGTGGTGGGCCGCATAAAGTAATTAGGTAGACCACATAAAATGATGCAGTGAATCACATAAAATATTGTGGTGGGCCGCATAAAGTAATTAGGTAGACCACATCAAATATTGTGGTGGGCCGCATAAAGTAATTAGGTAGACCACATAAAATGATGCGGTGGATCACATAAAATATTGTGGTGGGCCGCATAAAGTAATTAGGTAGACCACATAAAATATTGTGGTGGGCCGCATAAAGTAATTAGGTAGACCACATAAAATGATGTGGTGGATCACATAAAATATTGTGGTGGGCCGCATAAAGTAATTAGGTAGACCACATCAAATATTGTGGTGGGCCGCATAAAGTAATTAGGTAGACCACATCAAATATTGTGGTGGGCCGCATAAAGTAATTAGGTAGACCACATAAAATGAGGCGGTGGATCACATAAAATATTGTGGTGGGCCGCATAAAGTAATTAGGTAGACCACATCAAATATTGTGGTGGGCCGCATAAAGTAATTAGGTAGACCACATAAAATGATGCAGTGGATCACATAAAATATTGTGGTGGGCCGCATAAAGTAATTAGGTAGACCACATCAAATATTGTGGTGGGCCGCATAAAGTAATTAGGTAGACCACATAAAATGATGCGGTGGATCACATAAAATATTGTGGTGGGCCGCATAAAGTAATTAGGTAGACCACATAAAATATTGTGGTGGGCCGCATAAAGTAATTAGGTAGACCACATAAAATGATGCAGTGAATCACATAAAATATTGTGGTGGGCCGCATAAAGTAATTAGGTAGACCACATCAAATATTGTGGTGGGCCGCATAAAGTAATTAGGTAGACCACAAAAAATGATGCGGTGGATCACATCAAATATTGTGGTGGGCCGCATAAAGTAATTAGGTAGACCACATAAAATATTGTGGTGGGCCGCATAAAGTAATTAGGTAGACCACATAAAATGATGTGGTGGATCACATAAAATATTGTGGTGGGCCGCATAAAGTAATTAGGTAGACCACATCAAATATTGTGGTGGGCCGCATAAAGTAATTAGGTAGACCACATCAAATATTGTGGTGGGCCGCATAAAGTAATTAGGTAGACCACATAAAATGATGCGGTGGATCACATAAAATATTGTGGTGGGCCGCATAAAGTAATTAGGTAGACCACATCAAATATTGTGGTGGGCCGCATAAAGTAATTAGGTAGACCACATAAAATGATGCGACACATAAAATAAAATAATGTGGCACGCCACGTAAAATGTTGTGGCAGACGCACATAAAATAATGTGAACAACAAATGATGTGGTAGACCACTGAAAATGTGGCGGACCAATGGAGTGTGAAGTGAAGTGAATTATATTTGTATAGCGCTTTTCTCTAGTGACTCAAAGCGCTTTACATAGTGAAAACCCAATATCTAAGTTACATTTAAACCAGTGTGGGTGGCACTGGGAGCAGGTGGGTAAAGTGTCTTGCCCAAGGACACAACGGCAGTGAGTAGGATGGCGGAAGCGGGGATGGAACCTGCAACCCTCAGGTTGATGGCACGGCCACTCTACCCACCGAGCTACACCGCCCCAATGGCGACCACATAGTCATGTTGCAGACTATGTCGAACTTTGTGGTAGACGCACATAAAATGATGTGGAGAAGCACTGAAAATAATGTGGCGGCCCACTTTGATAGAGTGGCGTGCCAGATGTGGCCCCCCGGCCTTGAGTTTGACATGTGATAAAGTAAAAATAAGCATTGTGAATATTTTTATTTTGATATCCGTGTAGAAATTCCCCACAAGAAGGTGCAACAAGGCCTTTGAAAGGGATCTAAAAGGTGCTGGAACGTCGCCCTGAAATTCCGCCATTCTTAGAAAACGTGTGCTTGCAGATCGTGAGGAGCTTCAGCTCTGGCAAGAGGGAAGGCGGCGACTTTGTGTGCTGCACGCTGTCTCCTCGCGGCGAGTGGATCTACTGCGTGGGCGAAGACTTTGTGCTCTACTGCTTCAGCACCGTCACCGGCAAGCTGGAGAGAACGCTGACGGTAAGACGAGCCGCCGCTCGGAAGTCTGGCGGGAATTTACCCGGAAAATTGGATTCCTTCCCCCGCAGGTGCACGAGAAGGACGTGATCGGCATCGCCCACCACCCCCACCAGAACCTCATCAGCACCTACAGCGAGGACGGCCTGCTGAAGCTGTGGAAGCCGTGAGACCTCGTGACCCACTTCTTCACGTGACGACAACACCCTGGGAAACAGAAGACAACTTTTGCCTCACCTTGACGGAGTAGAGAGAGAGTTCAGCAGGTGTCATCTTCCTCTTCTGCTCTTCTTCTCATTCATGTTACAGTCAGACATCAACCCGGGACTTCCAAGATTACTCTTTTTGTAAATATTTTTTAGGACTTTTTTTTCCATCCCCCAAGAACACCTGGTCCGTCACAGCAACGTAGAAATGAAAGATGCATTTCCAGCAGTGGGTTTATTTAGCACCGACATCCCTCATTATGTTTTTTTATTAACAATGGACCATCAAAATGTCAGTGACTGACAGGAAGTTGACTCCCCTGAAGTGTCTTTTTTTTATCGCATGTGTGATTAAAACTGCTTAACCAGAATGTTGCCATCAAGTGAGCGTCTTAAAATTGAGATCAATATTTGCAAATGTATTATAGAGGACTAACTGAATATATATATCCAAAATCACCTTACACTGGAGAACGAAGAGTTCTCTGCAAAAAAAAAAAAAAAAAAAAAAAAAGCACTTCCGGTATATTTCCTTTCACAACAAAATGTGGTACACTTGTATTTTGAGTTAACACGTGCTTATCAACCAAATACATAAAAGAAAACCTGCCGATATAAAGTGTGATGATTATAGAATGGGACGCACTGCTGCTGTTTTATCCTGTTACAAACCTGCTCTTTTATTTTTTTAACTCAGACCGGAAGTGGCTGCGCGCTGTCGCTAGCTTGACACGGAGTTGCGCGGTAACAAGTGCTGCGGTGTGTAAGAAGTCAGCATGGCGGCGTGCACTGGACCCACTGTACACTTAGCAAGGCTTCTCTTTCTGTTTACTGCTGCTTTGTTGCTCCTCTCCAGCTGGGTCACCGCCAACACGAACGCACGGCCGGACGGGGGCTTCACAAATGCGGGCAGGAGCGCAGCGCTCACCGGCGACGCTCCAAGAAGCTCTGCAGAAAGTTCACCGCCTCACTCCGAGGATGCTCCGAGCGAGGGGAAAGGTATTTTGCTATTAGGTAAGTTTATGTATTTAATTTGTAAAATTAAATGTATTTATTTTTGTGTAAAAGTCCAAAAGCACAGGGGATGTGTTTTTATTATTTAGTCCAGAAAGCAGGTTAAAGTAAACACACTTATTGTGAAAAGCCTGAGCTGAGGGACATTCAGGGTTTTAAGTAGATCAATCTCTTGAGTCAGTTACCATGGTAACCTTATCTGTGAAAGTAACCTGTTGCTGGCAACAAAGTCTCCTCCCTCCTGTCAAACATGATGTTTATTGGTAAACAAAATAAATAACTTCGAGGTTATATATCATCATTATATCAGACTGCTAAGGAAAACTATCACATAAAGCACATATGTCACACTACATTTTATATGGCCTGCACGAAATATGCTTCAATAAAGTCATTTTTTATATATCTCCATTTTGACTGGGAAAAGAAAGATGTGTAAATATTATCTAATAAAGCAACAATTACCATATTGTCATACATTTCCAAAAAATAGTTTTGTTTAAATAAAAATACATTATCAAATATCTGCTTGAATTATGATTTGGAAGCATATACTGTATGTGTGTGTATACGTGTATATATGTATGTGTGTATGCATGAATGTGTGTATACGTGTGTGTGTATGCATATATGTATGTGTGTATATATGAATGTGTGTATACCAGAGGTGGGACCAAGTCATTGCTTTGCAAGTCACAAGTCTCAAGTCTCGAGTCAAGTCCCGAGTCAAGACAGGCAAGTCCCGAGTCAAGTC
>NC_084758.1:27566062-27628562 GCF_033978785.1 Entelurus aequoreus
ATCATCCCAAATGTCGATAAAGAAGTTCCTTGTCAAACATATATCTTGCCAGGGATTATTCTGTCTGATCAAGAACCCTATTGATTTTGAGTACAAGAAACACATTTCTTTTTGGGCCAAATCTGATCTACGTTAGGAGTAGCTGGGGTCATAGGTCATGTGAGTGAATGCACCGCAGGTCTTTAAGTTTTCAGGTTGTTTTTATTCTGCAACCAAGCAAGAATACTATTGATTTTTGTTCATACAACCATAATTTAAGAAGAGGTTTAAGGTTATATGGTCATTTAATTCCGTGCTGTTTGTGTTCCTTCCCGTCACCATTGCCAGGGTTAATTCTGTTTGATCAAGAACCCTATTGATTTTTAGTACTAGCAACAAATTCATTTTTGGGCCATGTCTTGTGCATCTGAGCAAAACCACTATTGATTTAAGGGGGAGTAGCAGGGGTCAAAGGTTAAATGAGTGCGTGTCATCTGTGTCGGAGCAAGTACCCTGCTGATTTTGAGTACCAGAAATCACATTTTGTCCCCCCGCACTATTGATTTTTGGACCACATCTTTTTTTTAAAGCTCGAAACACAATCTAAGATCTGTGTTAAAGTGATTTGGCCATTTAAGTGCGTGTCACCTGTGTTCCCAGAGATACTTCTGTCTGATCAAGAACCCTATTGATTTTGAGTACAAGGAAACAAATCTTTTTTTAGTCCAAATCTGACCAACGCTGTTGGGAGTAGCTGGGGTCATAGGTCATGTGAGTGAATGCACCGCAGGTTTTTAAGTTTACAGGTTGTTTTATTCTGCAACCAAGCAAGAATACTATTGATTTTTTTTCTACAAGCATAATTTAAGAAGAGGTTTAAGGTTATATGGTCATTTAATTCCATGCTGTCTGTGTTCCATCCCGTCACCATTGCCAGGGTTAATTCTGTTTGATCAAGAACCCTATTGATTTTGAGTACTAGCAACCAATTGATTTTTGGGCTGTATCTTGTGCATCTGAGCAAAACCACTATTGATTTAAGGGGGAGTAGCAGGGGTCAAAGGTTAAATGAGTGCGTGTCATCTGTGTCCGAGCAAGAACACTGTTGATTTTGAGTGTCGTCCCAAATGTAGATAAAGAAGTTTACCTGTCAAAATTCAGTACAAGAAACCCATTCCTATTGATATTGAAACCACATCCCAAGTGAACAAATGAATATGAGGGGACGGTTGCTAACGGCGACGGCGGTGTTGCAGCTGGGATGTGGTGCACTCCTACAAGGTGCTCCTCAGCAACGACTCGCAGGCGTGGACGTCGTGCATGAACGGCACAGAAGAGGCGGTAAGTTTCACCTCCCCGCCGCCGCCCCCAACCTGCACCACCGCGTCTCCGTCTCGCCCCCACGCAGGTCTTTGAAGGCAACACGGACGCGGAGACGCCGGTCCTGGCCCTCCTGGGGCACGCCGGGTCCACGGTGGCGCGCTACATCCGCATCAACCCCCAGACGTGGTACCAGAACGGCACGCAGGGGAGCATCTGCCTGAGGGCGGAGGTGCTGGGCTGCACGCTTCCAGGTAGCGGGGGGGGGGGGGGCGGGGCCTGGAGGGGGCGGGACCTTCACGCAGTGATGCACGCTCTCGTTGTCTCGTAGACCCGCACGCCGCGCACGCCGCCGCAGACAAACTGGACTTCCGTCACCACGACTACAAAGACATGAGGAAGGTGAGACGGCGTTTTTGTCCCACGTGGTCCCGACAAACATTATGGGATGTTTCTTGGCAGCTGATGAGAGCGGTCAGGGAGGCGTGTCCCGACATCACGCGCGTCTACAGCATCGGGAAGAGCTACACGGGCCTCCAGCTGGTCGCCATGGAGATCTCCGATAACCCCGGAAAACACGAGCTGGGTGAGAATATTTGCATTGTGTCACAAGAGCTCTTTAGAAGGATTTTTAGAAGATGTTGCTGAAATCTAAAGTGGTAAATACAGAATGTAGCATTTCAAAATAAAATGATTTAAGACTGGAATATTTCAGTTATATTACACATGTCACGAGAACTCTTTAGAAGGATTTTTAGAAGCTTTTGCTGAAATCTAAAGTGGTAAATACGGAATGTAGCATTTCAAAATAAAATGATTTAAGACTAGAATATTTCAGTTATATTAGATATGTCACGAGAACTCTTTAGAAGGATTTTTTAGAAGCTTTTGCTGAAATCTAAAGTGGTAAATACTGAATTGTAGCATTTCAAAATAAAAGTATTTATGAAGGTAAGAATATTTCAGTTTTACGACACATGTCACGAGAGCTCGTTAGAAGGATTTTTAGAAGCTTTTGCTGAAATCTAAAGTGGTAAATACAGAATGTAGCATTTCAAAATAAAATTATTCAAGAAGACTGGAATATTTCAGTTATATTACATATGTCACAAGAGCTCTTTAGAAGTATTTTTAGAAGATTTTGCTTAAATCTAAAGTGGTAAATACAGAATGTAGCATTTCAAAATAAAATTTTAAGAAGGCAAGAGTATTTCAGTTATATCATATACGTCACAAGAACTCTTTAGAAGGATTATTTCAAAGCTTTTGCTGAAATCTAAGGTGGTAAATGAATTGTAGCATTTCAAAATAAAATTATTTAAGAAAACTGGAATATTTCAGTTTTACTACACATGTCATGAGAGCTCTTTAAAATGATTTTTAGAAGCTTTTGCTGAAATCTAAGGTGGTAAATACGGAATGTAGCATTTCAAAATAAAATGATTTAAGAAGGCAAGAGTATTTCAGTTGTATTACATATGTCACAAGAGCTCTTTAGAAGGATTTTGTAGAAGCTTTTGCTGAAATCTAAAGTGGTAAATAATGAATTGTAGCATTTCAAAATAAAATTATTTAAGACGGCAAGAGTATTTCAGTTTTATTACATATGTCACGAGAACTCTTTAGAAAGATTTTTAGAAGCTTTTGCTGAAATCTAAGGTGGTAAATACAGTATGCAGCATTTCAAAATAAAATGACTTAAGAAGACTGGAATAGTTCAGTTGTATTACATATGTCACAAGAGCTCTTTAGAAGGATTTTTAGAAGCTTTTGCTGAAATCTAAGGTGGAAATACGGAATGTAGCATTTCAAAATAAAATGATTTAAGACTGGAATATTTCAGTTGTATTACACATGTCATGAGAGCTCTTTAGAATGATTTTTAGAAGCAGTTGTTGACATGTGGGCTGGTGACAATAGCAGAACTACCTGCAGCTTGTGTGTATTATGTCACCAGAGATATTGGAGAAAGGACAGAAGAGACTTTATGTCACGGGGAGTCTCGCTGTGAGGGTCCCTCTTGTCTCCAAACAGGACGTGCAATTCCATCTCGGTTTACTCTCCACTTGTACAAATGTTTTCTTTGGCCTCCTCGGCTCCGCCCACACGGCAGAGCACGCGAGGAGGATTTCCCACTTTGGCGATGAAAGTCCATTAAGTGCTGCTTTCCTGCACGCACCCAACAAGACGTCCACACAAGTCCTGCAGGCCGCAGATAGAAAAGGCTTCTTTATTTCAGGTGATTAGGATTATTCTGGAACGTCACGCCGGCTGCAGCCACTGGGAGTTCCATACGATGTTTGCCGAGACTTTAGGAGGGGGGGAGGAGCTGGAATGTGGCCTCATAAAGACTTTTAAAGAGCATGTGTGACATTTCTGAGCTCCTGAAAGAAGTTAACGCATTTTACGGACTATAGAGCGGCACCGGGATATAAGCCACACCCACCCTTGTGGTTAGAGTGTCCGAAATGAGATCGGTAGGTCGTGAGTTCAAACCGAGTCATACCAAAGACTATAAAAATGGGACCCACTACCTCCCTGCTTGGCACTCGGCATCAAGGGTTGGAATTGGGGGTTAAATCACAAAAAATGATTCCCAGGCGCGGCCATCGCTGCTGCTCACTGCTCCCCTCGCCTCCCAGGGGGCGATCAAGAGTGATGGGTCAAATGCAGAGAATAATTTCCCCACATCTAGTGTGTGTGTGACAATCATTGGTACTTTAACTTTATATTTTCCCATATATAAGCTGCAGATATGTACGTTGAGAAATGAGTTATTTACACACATTTTTTTGTTTATTTACATACCTTAATTGTCTGTAACAGGGCAGTAAAACGGCTGATCAAACAAAACAGAAGTCATCGTCACGGACCCACGCTCTCCAATCAGCTAAACAGACTCAATAACTCCGCTGTGACGTTTTGGTGAATTTACTGAAACAATACAAAAATAATGCCATTGTAAGTTACACTCGTAAACGTCTTAGCATATTAGCTAATGCTAATAACGCTAGCGTCATTACATTACGATAGCACGTACAAATATGCATGAAAACACTCCTGCAGACATCATACATGGGACGGTTTAGTAATTAAGAATTGTTTTAGTTATATTGTAAAACTTACAAAACGTTGCTTGGGGTGATGAATGAAGAGTCCATACGAGTAGAAACGCTATGGACGGCTGGAAGACGGAACGGCACTTCTACTTCCGGTTGAAATCTCTAAATGGAAGGACACTGCAGCACCTGCAGTGAGTGATCTAACATAATAGTGTGAGAGTCCAGTCCATAGTGGATCTAACGTAATAGTGAGAGTCCAGTCCATAGTGGATCTAACGTAATAGTGTGAGAGTCCAGTCCATAGTGGATCTAACATAATAGTGTGAGAGTCCAGTCCATAGTGGATCAAGCATAATAGTGTGAGAGTCCAGTCCATAGTGGATCAAGCATAATAGTGTAAGAGTCCAGTCCATAGTGGATCTAACATAATAGTGTGAGAGTCCAGTCCATAGTGGATCTAACGTAATAGTGTGAGAGTCCAGTCCATAGTGGATCTAACATAATAGTGTGAGAGTCCAGTCCATAGTGGATCAAGCATAATAGTGTAAGAATCCAGTCCATAGTGGATCTAACATAATAGTGTGAGTCCAGTCCATAGTGGATCTAGCATAATAGTGAGAGTCCAGTCCATAGTGGATCTAACATAATAGTGTGAGAGTCCAGTCCATAGTGGATCTAACATAATAGTGTGAGAGTCCAGTCCATAGTGGATCTAACATAATAGTGTGAGAGTCCAGTCCATAGTGGATCTAACATAATAGTGTGAGAGTCCAGTCCGTAGTGGATCTAACATAATAGTGTGAGAGTCCAGTCCGTAGTGGATCTAACATAATAGTGTGAGAGTCCAGTCCATAGTGGATCTAACATAATAGTGTGAGAGTCCAGTCCATAGTGGATCTAACATAATAGTGTGAGAGTCCAGTCCATAGTGGATCTAACATAATAGTGTGAGAGTCCAGTCCATAGTGGATCTAACATAATAGTGTGAGAGTCCAGTCCATAGTGGATCTAACATAATAGTGTGAGAGTCCAGTCCATAGTGGATCTAACATAATAGTGTGAGAGTCCAGTCCATAGTGGATCAAGCATAATAGTGTAAGAGTCCAGTCCATAGTGGATCTAACATAATAGTGTGAGTCCAGTCCATAGTGGATCTAGCATAATAGTGAGAGTCCAGTCCATAGTGGATCTAACATAATAGTGTGAGAGTCCAGTCCATAGTGGATCTAACATAATAGTGTGAGAGTCCAGTCCATAGTGGATCTAACATAATAGTGTGAGAGTCCAGTCCATAGTGGATCTAACATAATAGTGTGAGAGTCCAGTCCATAGTGGATCTAACATAATAGTGTGAGAGTCCAGTCTGTAGTGGATCTAACATAATAGTGTGAGAGTCCAGTCCGTAGTGGATCTAACATAATAGTGTGAGAGTCCAGTCCATAGTGGATCTAACATAATAGTGTGAGTCCAGTCCATAGTGGATCTAACATAATAGTGTGAGAGTCCAGTCCATAGTGGATCTAACATAATAGTGTGAGAGTCCAGTCCATAGTGGATCTAACATAATAGTGTGAGAGTCCAGTCCATAGTGGATCTAACATAATAGTGAGAGTCCAGTCCATAGTGGATCTAACATAATAGTGTGAGAGTCCAGTCCATAGTGGATCTAACATAATAGTGTGAGAGTCCAGTCCGTAGTGGATCTAACATAATAGTGTGAGAGTCCAGTCCGTAGTGGATCTAACATAATAGTGTGAGAGTCCAGTCTGTAGTGGATCTAACATAATAGTGTGAGAGTCCAGTCCGTAGTGGATCTAACATAATAGTGTGAGAGTCCAGTCCATAGTGGATCTAACATAATAGTGTGAGAGTCCAGTCCATAGTGGATCTAACATAATAGTGTGAGAGTCCAGTCCGTAGTGGATCTAACATAATAGTGTGAGAGTCCAGTCTGTAGTGGATCTAACATAATAGTGTGAGAGTCCAGTCCGTAGTGGATCTAACATAATAGTGTGAGAGTCCAGTCCATAGTGGATCTAACATAATAGTGTGAGAGTCCAGTCCATAGTGGATCTAACATAATAGTGTGAGAGTCCAGTCCATAGTGGATCTAACATAATAGTGTGAGAGTCCAGTCCATAGTGGATCTAACATAATAGTGTGAGAGTCCAGTCCATAGTGGATCTAACATAATAGTGAGAGTCCAGTCCATAGTGGATCTAACATAATAGTGTGAGAGTCCAGTCCATAGTGGATCTAACATAATAGTGTGAGAGTCCAGTCCATAGTGGATCTAACATAATAGTGTGAGAGTCCAGTCCGTAGTGGATCTAACATAATAGTGTGAGAGTCCAGTCCATAGTGGATCTAACATAATAGTGTGAGAGTCCAGTCCATAGTGGATCTAACATAATAGTGTGAGAGTCCAGTCCATAGTGGATCTAACATAATAGTGTGAGAGTCCAGTCCATAGTGGATCTAACATAATAGTGTGAGAGTCCAGTCCATAGTGGATCTAACATAATAGTGAGAGTCCAGTCCATAGTGGATCTAACATAATAGTGTGAGAGTCCAGTCCATAGTGGATCTAACATAATAGTGTGAGAGTCCAGTCCATAGTGGATCTAACATAATAGTGTGAGAGTCCAGTCCGTAGTGGATCTAACATAATAGTGTGAGAGTCCAGTCCGTAGTGGATCTAACATAATAGTGTGAGAGTCCAGTCCATAGTGGATCTAACATAATAGTGTGAGAGTCCAGTCCATAGTGGATCTAACATAATAGTGTGAGAGTCCAGTCCATAGTGGATCTAACATAATAGTGTGAGAGTCCAGTCCATAGTGGATCTAACATAATAGTGTGAGAGTCCAGTCCATAGTGGATCTAACATAATAGTGTGAGAGTCCAGTCCATAGTGGATCTAACATAATAGTGTGAGAGTCCAGTCCATAGTGGATCAAGCATAATAGTGTAAGAGTCCAGTCCATAGTGGATCTAACATAATAGTGTGAGTCCAGTCCATAGTGGATCTAGCATAATAGTGAGAGTCCAGTCCATAGTGGATCTAACATAATAGTGTGAGAGTCCAGTCCATAGTGGATCTAACATAATAGTGTGAGAGTCCAGTCCATAGTGGATCTAACATAATAGTGTGAGAGTCCAGTCCATAGTGGATCTAACATAATAGTGTGAGAGTCCAGTCCATAGTGGATCTAACATAATAGTGTGAGTCCAGTCTGTAGTGGATCTAACATAATAGTGTGAGAGTCCAGTCCGTAGTGGATCTAACATAATAGTGTGAGAGTCCAGTCCATAGTGGATCTAACATAATAGTGTGAGTCCAGTCCATAGTGGATCTAACATAATAGTGTGAGAGTCCAGTCCATAGTGGATCTAACATAATAGTGTGAGAGTCCAGTCCATAGTGGATCTAACATAATAGTGTGAGAGTCCAGTCCATAGTGGATCTAACATAATAGTGAGAGTCCAGTCCATAGTGGATCTAACATAATAGTGTGAGAGTCCAGTCCATAGTGGATCTAACATAATAGTGTGAGAGTCCAGTCCGTAGTGGATCTAACATAATAGTGTGAGAGTCCAGTCCGTAGTGGATCTAACATAATAGTGTGAGAGTCCAGTCTGTAGTGGATCTAACATAATAGTGTGAGAGTCCAGTCCGTAGTGGATCTAACATAATAGTGTGAGAGTCCAGTCCATAGTGGATCTAACATAATAGTGTGAGAGTCCAGTCCATAGTGGATCTAACATAATAGTGTGAGAGTCCAGTCCGTAGTGGATCTAACATAATAGTGTGAGAGTCCAGTCTGTAGTGGATCTAACATAATAGTGTGAGAGTCCAGTCCGTAGTGGATCTAACATAATAGTGTGAGAGTCCAGTCCATAGTGGATCTAACATAATAGTGTGAGAGTCCAGTCCATAGTGGATCTAACATAATAGTGTGAGAGTCCAGTCCATAGTGGATCTAACATAATAGTGTGAGAGTCCAGTCCATAGTGGATCTAACATAATAGTGTGAGAGTCCAGTCCATAGTGGATCTAACATAATAGTGAGAGTCCAGTCCATAGTGGATCTAACATAATAGTGTGAGAGTCCAGTCCATAGTGGATCTAACATAATAGTGTGAGAGTCCAGTCCATAGTGGATCTAACATAATAGTGTGAGAGTCCAGTCCGTAGTGGATCTAACATAATAGTGTGAGAGTCCAGTCCATAGTGGATCTAACATAATAGTGTGAGAGTCCAGTCCATAGTGGATCTAACATAATAGTGTGAGAGTCCAGTCCATAGTGGATCTAACATAATAGTGTGAGAGTCCAGTCCATAGTGGATCTAACATAATAGTGTGAGAGTCCAGTCCATAGTGGATCTAACATAATAGTGAGAGTCCAGTCCATAGTGGATCTAACATAATAGTGTGAGAGTCCAGTCCGTAGTGGATCTAACATAATAGTGTGAGAGTCCAGTCTGTAGTGGATCTAACATAATAGTGTGAG
This sequence comes from Entelurus aequoreus, assembly GCF_033978785.1. Taxonomy (NCBI): domain Eukaryota; kingdom Metazoa; phylum Chordata; class Actinopteri; order Syngnathiformes; family Syngnathidae; genus Entelurus; species Entelurus aequoreus. The sequence goes on from NC_084758.1 coordinate 27,574,939, forward strand.
AGTCCAGTCCGTAGTGGATCTAACATAATAGTGTGAGAGTCCAGTCCATAGTGGATCTAACATAATAGTGTGAGAGTCCAGTCCATAGTGGATCTAACATAATAGTGTGAGAGTCCAGTCCATAGTGGATCTAACATAATAGTGTGAGAGTCCAGTCTGTAGTGGATCTAACATAATAGTGTGAGAGTCCAGTCCGTAGTGGATCTAACATAATAGTGTGAGAGTCTTGTCCATAGTGGATCTAACATAATAGTGTGAGAGTCCAGTCCATAGTGGATCTAACATAATAGTGTGAGAGTCCAGTCCATAGTGGATCTAACATAATAGTGTGAGAGTCCAGTCCATAGTGGATCTAACATAATAGTGTGAGAGTCCAGTCCATAGTGGATCTAACATAATAGTGTGAGAGTCCAGTCCATAGTGGATCTAACATAATAGTGTGAGAGTCCAGTCCATAGTGGATCTAGCATAATAGTGAGAGAGTCCAGTCCATAGTGGATCTAGCATAATAGTGAGAGAGTCCAGTCCATAGTGGGGCCAGCAGGAGTACATCTTGAGTGGAGACAGGTCAGCAGCACAGAGACGTCCCCAACTGATGCACACATGAGTGGTCCACCCTGGGTCCCGACTTTCCCCCCGGAAATCAAAGTCTTTGGTTCCGGGGGGAGTATGGTTGCATAGCTGAAACTTAAAGGAATTGACGGAAGGGCACCACCAGGAGTGGAGCCCGCGGCTTAATTTGACTCAACACGGGGAACTTTACCTGGCCCGGACACGGAAAGGATTGACAGATTGATGGCTTTTTCTTGTTGTCTTTCGCTTCCGCAGGAGAACCCGAATTCCGCTACGTGGCCGGGATGCACGGGAACGAGGTCCTGGGCCGCGAGCTGCTTCTAAGCCTGATGCAGTACATGTGCCGGGAGTACAAGAAGGGCAACCAGCGCGTGGTGCGCCTGGTCCAGGAGACGCGCGTCCATCTCCTGCCCTCCATGAACCCCGACGGCTACGAGATGGCCTTCAAAAAGGTTCCCCCCACCGTCGCAGTCCTCCAACAATCCTGACAAAAAGCCAAGAAAAACCGCAATAGAGCTTCCTGGTTCCTGCAGGGCTCCGAGCTGTCCGGCTGGGCTCTGGGTCGTTACAGCTACGAGGGCATCGACATGAACCACAACTTCGCTGACCTCAACTCCGTCATGTGGACCGCCATAGAGCTGGAGACGGACCGCTCCAAGCTCATCAACCACTACTTCCCTATCCCCGAGCAGTACGCCTCTGAGGACGCCTTTGTACGTCTCCTCTCCCACGCCGCTTGTTTGGAAGTCCGGCCGAGGACTAACGACTTCCTCTAGGTGGCGTCGGAGACCCGCGCCGTCATCGACTGGATGCAGAACATCCCCTTTGTTCTCGGCGCCAACCTGCACGGAGGGGAGCTGGTGGTCACGTACCCGTTTGACATGACCCGCGACTGGGCGCCCCAGGAGCACACGCCCACCCCCGACGACAGCTTCTTCCGCTGGCTGGCCACCGCCTACGCCAGCACCAATCAGGTGACTCCTCGTCTTCCTCATAGGGTCAGAGTCTGGAACCAATTATTGGCTCAGTGGCCTTGTGGTTAGAGTGTCCTCCCTGAGTTCAAACCCCGGCCGAGTCATACCAAAGACTATAAAAATGGGACCCGTTACCTCCCTGCTTGGCACTCAGCATCAAGGGTTGGAATTGGGGGTTAAATCACCAAAATGATTCCACCGCTGCTGCTCACTGCTCCCCTCACCTCCCAGGGGGTTGAAACAAGGGGATGGGTCAAATGCAGAGGGTAATTTGCTTTAACGTAACCCGTCAACAAAACCAAAATATGACGGGAAGTAGACTGGACCGGAGGCTAAAGGGTTGCCATGTGGGGGAAACAAAGCCCTGTAGGGGGTGTACTATGTAACCAGGAAAAAAACCTCAGCAAACATAAGCACACCTTACGACATACAACTCGAGACTTGCAATGGCAGCCAACCGCCGCCGCAGCCGGAAACTGCGCAGCTCCGTGGGTGGCGTGCACAAAGGGTGAAGGATAGAGGTAGGCTGCCTGGGGGGTTTTGTAGCGTGTGTGTCCGTAAGCCTGTGGCATCGCTTCGTCTGGCATCAGCGTCGATGCGATGAACACAGCGGGTTGCTATGGAGACTGGTCAAAAGTCCACAATCAACACGTGTCCATGAGGGAAAACCAGGGCGCGGAGGGGCTCGAAATGCAGATTAGGATGTTTTGACTTGGTAGATACATTCCAATGCTTGTCTACTCTAATAGTATGCTCCTGACCCCTCAAGTTGATCATAATCTCACCTTGCAGAGGGGAAAGCTTCTCCGAGATGTTTTCCAGTTTTAGATTTAGTTCAGAAATCGCCACAGTCTGATTGCCTACAGCCCTGCCCCATCCTATCAATCATGACAAGCAGCTTGAACCATATAGGTCGATGTCTTCAACAGAAGGAATCGCCAGCAGTCGAACTTTCCCCTGATTGAACCTGAGCTTCTCGTCCAGAAAACCCCGTCCGCCGCGTCGAGAGACCAGTCAGGCAATTCCAGGTTTTAGATTTGCAGAACAGTGCGGGGAAAAGCTCCAACGAAGTTGAGAGGAAGACGCAAAGGCAGGGGAAAGATAAGGGAGAGGGGAGGGGAAGTGTCCGCCTTTGTTGAGAGCAAGCAAGAAGATCATGTTCAGTTTTGTCCAAGTGTAGAAAGAAGATTTTAGCTTTAAACTTCATGTAAACTTGTCGTTCCAGTGACAACAAATGCGATACAGCAGTTTTAGGTCTGAAATGTCGCACTTTTGTTTGGCAGCAACCAAGTTGGCCTTGCATGCTTTTACATGACGCACCTGTGCAGGTGATGTCCAACCCTGACCGCAGGCCGTGCCACAACAAGGACTTCATCAGGTACAACAACATCATCAACGGCGCCGCCTGGCACAACGTACCCGGAAGTAAGTCCAATAATTCAATTACCTTTTTCTTCAGCCCCTATTTGTAATGTGGAAAACACATTTGGGTCTCAACTGAAAGTATATTTTAGAAGCGTTTGGTAAAGTCCAAGCTGGTAAATATAACAGAATATAAAAATAACCCAGCAAATAGTATTGTGGTGTGGAATATTGAAGTTATAGCACATATGTTACAGTAACTCAGAAGTATATTATAGAAGCTTTTGCTGAAAGCTAAATTGGTAAATATATTATAATATAAAAATAATCCAAACAGTCATTTCAGAAGAGTGCCTTTTGGTTGGGAATATCACAGGTATATCACTTAATATTTCACAAGAGTGTTTTAAAAGTATATTTTAGAAGCTTTTTGTGAAACATATGCTGGTAAATATTAGAATGTGAAAAATTCCCCCAAAAATGAAACCTGGTTTGGAATATATGATGAATTTATACATTGCGATTGCTTTTTTGAAGTATATTTTAGAAACTTTTGGTGAAATTTAAAATGATCAAAATAGCAGAATAGTAAAAATAACATGTTTAACCAATTATATTAATTTGGAATATTTGGTTTATATGTACCCCGCCTTCCGCCCGAATGCAGCGGAGATAGGCTCCAGCGACCCCAAAAAGCTTCCGCCCGAATGCAGCTGAGATAGGCTCCAGCGACCCCAAAAAGGGACAAGCGGTAGAAAATGGATGGATGGTTTATATCATATGTTACAAGAGTGCCTCAGAAGTATTTTTAAAAGCTTTTGCTGAAATCTAAGCTTCTAACAATAGAATATAAAAATAGCCAAAAAATCTACTTGGTTTGGAACATTTGATTTAGGCTCGGTAGCTGTTCCCCACAAGTGTGTGCGTGTTCTTGTATTTCTACCCATCTTGAGACATCAACAAGGAAAAGTAGCTTCCACATGAGGAGGTGTGAACATAAATCATGGTCCCAATATGGAAAATTATTGCGTCTAATAGAGAATGTCTCATTTGCACCCCTGGTGGTGAAATCTATCAAAATGAGGGTGGTCCCAAAAAGGAGGGATTTTTCAAATTGACTGTGTCGGTTTTAAAAAGTGCTCCCCCTCTGGTCAACATATGAAATAAAAAGTGTGTGTAAGAAATTTGAAGTGCTCCCCCTTTGGCCAAAATTAATAAAAAACATAAAATAAATGTGTATAGGGACATACTGTAATAACTTGAAGTAAATAATGAAGATTAAAAAGCAATTACAGAAACAAAAAAAAGCAGTCTTTTTCTCATAATGTTGACTTTTTTCTTATGAAATTGAGAACAATTTCAATTTTTTTCTGTTTCTGTAATATTGCAATATTTTCTCAAAATTATTACTTTTTTATGTAAAATTATTACTTTTTTATGCAAAACGGTGACATTTGTCATATAAAATTCTGACCTTTCTCACAATACTGCCAATTTTTGTTGTAAAAAAAGTGACATTTTATGAGTAAAATTATGACTTGTCATCATTTTGCCAAGAAAAATTCCAATTATCATAACATTGCCAACATTTTTAAAGTTTTTTTGTTGTAAAATTGTGACTTTTGTTGAGTAAAATTACGACTCTTTTCTAGGGATGTCCGATAAATGCATTAAAATGTAATATCGGAAATTATCGGTATCGTTTTTTTTATTATCTGTATCGTGTTTTTTTTGTGTTTTTTTTTTATTAAATCAACATAAAAAACACAAGATACACTTACAATTAGTGCACCAACCCAAAAAACCTCCCTCCCCCCATTTATTTCTGTTATCAATATTCTGGTTCCTACATTATATATCAATATATATCAATACAGTCTGCAAGGGATACAGTCCGTAAGCACACATGATTGTGCGTGCTGCTGCTCCACTAATAGTACTAACCTTTAACAGTTAATTTTACTCATTTTCATTCATTACTAGTTTCTATGTAACTGTTTTTATATTGTTTTACTTTCTTTTTTATTCAAGAAAATGTTTTTAATTTAGTTATCTTATTTTATTATTATTTTTAAAAAGTACCTTATCTTCACCATACCTGGTTGTCCAAATTAGACATAATAATGTGTTAATTCCACGACTGCATATATCGGTTGATATCGGTATCGGTAATTAAAGAGTTGGACGATATTGGAATATCGGATATCGGCAAAAAGCCATTATCGGACATCCCTACTCTTTTCATAAAATTGCCAAAATGTTAAGCTTTTTCTTGTCAAATTGCGACTGTTATCATAATATTGCACAAATGTCCAGTTTTTCTAGTAACATTTCGACTTGCGTTGAGTAAAATTACGACTTATTATATAATACTGCCAAAATTAAACGTTTTTCTTGTGAAATTCCAACTAATTTTTTACAACAGGCTTTTTTATATTTACATAGTATGTATATATTATTAATGTTGTAAATACACATCTTTATATAACTAGAAAGGGTGGTCCTAAAGAGGTAGGTCAGAGTTCTCAAGAAGGTAACAAATACGAGTGTGTGTGTGTGTGTGTGTGTGTGTGTGTGTGTGTGTGTGTGTGTGTGTGTGTGTGTGTGTGTGTGTGTGTGTGTGTGTGTGTGTGTGTGTGTGTGTGTGTGTGTGTGTGTGTTACCAGGCATGAATGATTTCAGCTACCTGCACACAAACTGCTTCGAGGTGACGGTGGAGTTGTCCTGTGACAAGTTCCCCCACGCCAGCGAGCTTCCTGCGGAGTGGGAGAACAACCGGGAGTCTCTGCTGGTCTACATGGAGCAGGTCCTTAAACCTGATTGGCCGATGTCGTCCCCTAACGGCGAGGACTACGACTTTAAAGACTGGGATTTGTTTTAAGGTGCACCGTGGAATCAAAGGCGTGGTCCGCGACAAAGACACGGACGCCGGAATCTCGGACGCCGTCATCAAAGTGGACGACATCGATCATCACATCCGATCAGGTACTGTCGGTCATCAGCATGAAGGTAAATGTGAGGTTGGACTATTTATTGTGCCTCCATCTTGTATAGTCTGTTGGTTAATCAGTAATCCGCATATCGAGGATGGTCACGGTCGGTTTTTGTCTCTTTTGTCGCTCAGCTGCCGACGGCGACTATTGGCGCCTGCTCAATCCCGGCGAGTACAGGGTGACGGCGAGCGCCGAGGGCTACCTGCCGTCCTCCCGCACCTGCCAGGTCATGTACGACTACTTCCCCACCATCTGCGACTTCCGCCTGGCCAAAGTGCCCGAACAGCGCGTCAGGGAGATTTTGGGAAAAGGCGGCAAACTGCCCAAAGACCTGCAGCTGCGCCTGCGTCGGCTGCGTCTGCGCAAGCTCCGCCTCTCCGGCAAGGCCATCGATCGGCGTCGCGCCGCCGCTGCGTCCGCTAAACGAGCCAAGACCATGTCAGCACGTTTCAGCAGAACCTTTGTGGACTAACGGTTTCAGTAAAGGTCAGTAGCCACGACTTCCTGTTTGCAATAATGGCATCACCACGGCAACCGGCGTCCTTCTCAAGACTGCACTATAAATGTGAGAAATAAATAATGACTTGATGTGATGGGAGGTCAAAATGTTTTTTTTCTACTGTGAAATTAGTTTCCACAGGACTGCGATGTATTTGTGGCATTGGGTTGCGAGTAGAGATGTCCGATAATGGCTTTTTTGCCGATATCCCGATATTGTCCAACTCTTAAATTACCGATTCCGATATCAACAGTAGTGGAATTAACACATTATTATGCCTAATTTTGTGGTGATGCCCCGCTGGATGCATTAAACAATGTAACAAGGTTTTCCAAAATAAATCAACTCAAGTTATGGAAAAAAATGCCAACATGGCACTGCCATATTTATTATTGAAGTCACAAAGTGCATTTTTTTTTTTTTAACATGCCTCAAAACAGCAGCTTGGAATTTGGGACATGGAAGAGTTAGTGCTGCAAGGGATTCCGGGTATTTGTTCTGTTGTGTTACGGTGCGGATGTTCTCCCGAAATGTGTTTGTCATTCTTGTTTGGTGTGGGTTCACAGTGTGGCGCATATTTGTAACAGTGTTAAAGTTGTTTATACGGTCACCCTCAGTGTGACCTGTATGGCTGTTGACCAATTATGCCTTGCATTCACTTGTGTGTGTGAAAAGCCGTAGATATTATGTGATTGGGCCGGCCCGCAAAGGCAGTGCCTTTAAGGTTTATTGGCGCTCTGTACTTCTCCCTACGTCCGTGTACACAGCGGCGTTTTAAAAAGTCGTAAATTTAACTTTTTGAAACAGATACCGATAATTTCCGATATTACCTTTTAAAGCATTTTTCGGGCGATATTATCGGACATCTCTAGTTGCGAGGAAAGATTGTCCAATTTGCATAATTGGCCTTGACGCACAGAATAAACGCGGACAAAATATTTTGTTGCTCGTCGCTCAAACACAAAAAATCAGGAGTTCTGGAAACGTCGTGCTACATCTTCTTATCCTCTGAGAGACGAGGTGCGTATGCCGTGTCACGATGCCATCTAGTGTACGTAGTTGTAACTACATGCTACGTCCCACATTCTGTTTACAAAAATGTGTTTGTGCGAGGGTAACAGGGAGCACTAAATCTATTTTTGGCGGTCCGTTACTAATAAATTGATGTATTGGAAACACTAATTATGGTATAGGCCAGCAGAGATGTCAATCTTTATTACACGTTTCGTTTGGAAAAAAACCTAAATAAAATTAGCTACAAATTGCTAGCTTCCACTTGACACTGCTTCTCATCTTCGGTGGAGAGGACACTTCTACATCTGTCAGGAAACAAAAATAGCTCATTTTAGATGATTCAAATACCTGCTCGGTGTGGGAGGCAACGTTAGAATCGTGAGATGATTTTAAAAAGACCTTGTGACGTTGTAGGCGTCTGCTGCTGCTGGAAGGAAGCCATGATGCTGTTTGCCGTCGAGTTTGGTCCAGTCAGCTAAAAAAAACAATGAACCGGTTTGATGCTAAATTTCAAAGCATCACCAAAACACACCCTTTTATGGCGAGATCAGTAGGAATTTTCAGTGTCAACAACTAATGTTGAGAAGCTTTGAGCGGGTTGTGAAAGGAGTTATAAATAATAAAAGGAATCATTTAGCTCAGGGGTGCCAAATTAATTTTAGATGGGGAGCCACATGGAGAAAAATCACGGCACGATAACTTAAAAATAAAGACAACTTCAGATTGTTTTCTTTGTCTAAAAATAGAACACGCACATTCTGAAAATGTACAAGTCATAATGTTGCGGTTGATAATATTCTACCTTTATTTGTCGTTATTTATACTTTCTGAATAAATGATGTGATAATGTTCATCAGTCAACTCATTGGTGTTCATTTTCATCCATCCATCCATTTTCTACCGCTTATTCCCTTCGGAGTCGCGGGGGGCGCTGGAGCCTATCTCAGCTACAATCGGGCGGAAGGCGGGGTACACCCTGGACAAGTCGCCACCTCATCGCAGGGCCAACACAGATAGACAGACAATATTCACACACTAGGGCCAATTTAGTGTTGCCAATCAACCTATCCCCAGGTGCATGTCTTTGGAGGTGGGAGGAATTACCCGGAGGGAACCCACGCAGTCACGGGGAGAACATGCAAACTCCACACAGAAAGATCCCAAGCCCGGGATTGAACCCAAGACTACTCAGGACCTTCTTATTGTGAGGCAGATGCACTAACCCCTCTGCCACCGTGCTGCCCTGTTCATTTTCAATCAAGATAAAAAAAATATCAAAATCAAAATACAGGATGTTATTTATGTAGTTTGCTCATTTTCCTCGACTGTTGCAATAACCTGGTTTATTTTTTTTTATATGTAGCATCATCTACCGTATTTTTCGGATTATAAATCTCTCCGGAGTATAAGTCGCACCGGCCGAAAATGCATAATAAAGAAGGAAAAAAACATTGCACTGGAGTATAAGTCGCATTTTTTGGGGGAAATTTATTTGATAAAATCCAACACCAAGAATAGACATTTGAAAGGCAATTTTCAAGCACCCATTTGTGAATTTGTTCCTCGAGCTGAGGCCACCTAGCTTTAAGCTTGTGATTAGCTTTTTTAGTTTTCTTCATTTCAGTAAGAGTAGCCTCCGCTTTTCGCCAGTCCCTTACAAGTTTCTCGCTTACTCCAAACTTTCTTTCCGCTGCTCGATTACCGTTTTCCGCTGCGTATCTCACTACTTCCAGCTTGTAACCTGCAGTATAGGATTTCCTTTTCGGTGCCATTTTTGTTCAGCCCTTCTCAGTTTTTATAAGTTACCGCCAATGTTGAAATGATCAATTTTCATAGGTACGGACGTAGTAGCAGGTAGCATCTTTTTTTTCCACAATGCGCTTCTGCCACGACCCGGTTGGTTGACGTGTGTGTGTGTGACGATTGCTGATGTACGTCTTGTCTCTTATGTGAATGAGATAAATAATATTATTTGATATTTTACGGTAATGTGTTAATAATTTCACACATAAGTCGCTCCTGAGTATAAGTCGCACCCCCGGCCAAACTATGAAAAAAACTGCGACTTATAACCCGAAAAATACAGTACAAAGATACAAATAATTGCTATTGCGACATCTAGTGGACACATTTAGAACAGTTGTTTCTTTAATTCAAAAATGTTCTGCTCATTTTTATACTTGGCAAACTCATCCCGCGGGCCGGATAAAACCTGTTCGCGGGCCTGATCCGTACGTTTGACACCCCTGATTTAACCCCTCATCAGTCACACAATTAATTACCGGAGTGTTGCTGCTCTGCAGGCTCGGAGACCAGATTTGGGCTATGGCCTCCTCCATCGTGCGCAGAGCTTCCTCAAAGACGAGCTGCAGCTTCTCGGCTTGTTTGTCGAAGCGGAAGAGGACGAGCGCCTTGAGCAGCGCCTGCACCTCCTCTGCAACGGAGGACGACAACAATCAGACCACGACATCTCTGACAGAGCCTTCAGACAAAAAGCAGGGTACGAGGGCTGGACAATTAATCACATGTTGGTTCAGATTATGGCTTCTCGCGATCATAAAAAAAAAGACAGATTAATAGGACGTGCATGTACACTACCGTTCAAAAGTTTGGGGTCACATTGAAATGTCCTTATTTTCAATGAAGATAACTTTAAACTAGTCTTAACTTTAAAGAAATACACTCTATACATTGCTAATGTGGTAAATGACTATTCTAGCTGCAAATGTCTGGTTTTTGGTGCAATATCTACATAGGTGTATAGAGGCCCATTTCCAGCAACTATCACTCCAGTGTTCTAATGGTACAATGTGTTTGCTCATTGGCTCAGAAGGCTAATTGATGATTAGAAAACCCTTGTGCAATCATGTTCACACATCTGAAAACAGTTTAGCTCGTTACAAAAGCTACAAAACTGACCTTCCTTTGAGCAGATTGAGTTTCTGGAGCATCACATTTGTGGGGCCAATTAAACGCTCAAAATGGCCAGAAAGAGATAACTTTCATCTGAAACTCGACAGTCTATTCTTGTTCTTAGAAATGAAGGCTATTCCAAAAAATTGTTTGGGTGACCCCAAACTTTTGAACGGTAGTGTAAATTCCGTAGCTTGTGACGGTGGAACAGATGAGCGAATGAATGCAAACAGAGCAAGTCTATTAGAAGTTGGGGATGTCACGACATTTATTATTTGACACAGCGCTAGTATACCTAATCAATAATCACTTAACTCAACAAAAAAAGTAAAGTCAATTAATTTCCGCATTTACGTAAACATTAATTGGCCAATAAAACGAAATCTGCTGTTGAACGCAAGATAATATTACGGAAATGGACATAAATGTGAGTGAAATGTTGTCATTGTGAGGAGAAAAAACATTTGTTTGTGAAAAGAATGTCCTGTATCACTCATTTAGCCCCGACACACTCAGCCGCCCCAATGTTGATACGGCCACCTGAAACAGCGACAAAACTACAAAGCTAAAGCTAGCAAGGACAATCCATACACCCAAAACCACAGCTCGTGTGGTTGTGAACGACATCATGGATGTAACATCAATGTACAATGTACAGTGGCTGAAACCTGAGAGGCGCTCCTTTTTTTTTTTTTTTTTTTTTTTAAAGCCTCAAATTGTTCCTTATTGTCAAGCTGAGAGCAACAGCACACTTCTTCCTTCACAATAATAGCGTGGTGTGCCATATCCGGTCTGACGGTGCTAACAAAATAAAATATTTGAAAAAGTACTTGACACATTAATATACTTAAAGCACTTATTGATACATTTACACAACTATTATGCTTTGACCTAAAATACTGGTCAAAAGTGTCCAAAGATGTATTGTTCCGATAAATGTGAGGATTTTTGCATTTAATTAATAATTTAGTTGACACAAAAGCACACTATGGTAGTTAGAGATGTCCGATAATATCGGCCGATAAATAAATGTAATAACGGAAATTATCGGTATCTGTTTCAAAAAGTAAAATTCATGACTTTTTGAAACGCCGCTGTACGGAGTGGTACACGGACGTAGGGAGAAGTACAGAGCGCCAATAAACCTTAAAGGCACTGCCTTTGTGTGCCGGCCCAATCACATAATATCTACGGCTTTTCACACACACAAGTGAATGCAAAGCATACTTCATCAACAGCCATACAGGTCACACTGAGGCTGACCGTATAAACAACTTTAACACTGTTACAAATATGCGCCACACTGTGAACCCACGCCAAACAAGAATGACAAACACATTTGGGGAGAACATCCGCACCGTAACACAACATAAACACTACAGAAGAAATACCCAGAACCCCTTGCAGCACTAACTCTTCCGGGACGCTACAATATACACCCCCCGCTACCCTCCCCAACCCCGCCCACCTCAACCTCCTCATGCTCTCTCAGGGAGAGCATGTCCCAAATTCCAAGCTGCTGTTTTGAGGCATGTTAAAAAAAATAATGCACTTTGTGACTTCAATAATAAATATGGCAGTGCCATGTTGGCATTTTTTTCCATAACTTGAGTTGATTTATTTTGGAAAACCTTGTTACATTGTTTAATGCATCCAGCGGGGCATCACAACTAAATTAGGCATAATAATGTGTTAATTCCACGACTGTATATATCGGTATCGTTGATATCAGAATCGGTAATTAAGAGTTGGACAATATCAGCAAAAAAGCCATTATCGGACATCTGTAATAATTACAATTATTATTTTACTTGTTGTGGTTTATTCGTTACTAATTTGTAAAGTTAAGTTTTGGTGGTACAATAACTACTCGTTTTTTCAAATTAATGAAAAATCGTGTTCTTAATCGTGATTACAACACCAATCCAAAAATAATCGTGATTATTTTTGCCGTAATCGTCCAGCCCTACAAGGTGCAGTTGTGCGCGGTCACCTCTCATCTTGTCCGCTGTGGTGACGATCTCTCCGAGTGCAAACATCAGAGCTCGGTCCTCCATTGGACTTCCTTCCTTCAGACTCAGCTTCTTCCTCTCTGCCTTCCGTCGGTTCTTTGAAGACCTCCTGCATCAAACCACGCTTTCAGCAGCAGTTTTGAAGACTTACAGGTGCGCTAAATTACACCCTCCTGTGTGTACGCCCACAAATACTAGACTGGATAATATTGTGCTTTTAAAAAGACTATAACAACAAAGCAAGTCACGTGACATGGCTCTCTTCGCCAATTGGTCAGGCACAACAACGTAAACACTAAGTAGTTAGGGAGTAACTAGTGACTAAATAGAACTGAAATATTACTTTTATTAGACATTCTTAGTGTAGAAGCAAATAGACAAAAGCATGTTAAGAAGATGTCACGAACAAATTATTCAGCAATGACGTAGAGCTAACTAGAGTGAGGTTAGCACGTTAGCGGTTAGCAGTCTTCATTCACGGTGTGGAAGCAAGACCTTCTCTCATTTTCTCCGCATGCTATGAATATATGGATGCTAACTCATTCACGACGTCTTCTTAAAGTGCCCACGTCTGTTGTACGGAAACTTGAAGGCTACACTGCGTTAATTAGCGCGCTGCCGCGACCTTCTTCCTGTTTACATTTTTCAACCTTCCCGCTGACCAATTGGAGAAGACAGCGTTGTCACGTGACCTGTTGTGATGCATTTAAATGCGCTGGGATTGTTTTGACCGCATGAACAGGCGTCTCAAAACCTTTATTGAACTAAAGGTTGACGTGTTTGTCATTTCACTACATTTTTTTGCCGTATTTTTGGACATCATTTTTGTGTTGTTACTCCATTTTGTATGACTATCACTAAAAGTTTTTACATTTTATTTTCAATGTTCAATTCTTTCGCGGGTGTATGATATATACCAGTACACTGGCAGTTATTTAACAATACCCTGAAGCCAAACAGGACATAAAATTCTTGCATTTTCAAAAACATGTACCGTATTTTTCGGACTATAAGTCGCAGTTTTTTTCATAGTTTGGCCGGGGGTGCGACTTATACTCAGGAGCGACTTATGTGTGAAATTATTAACACATTACCGTAAAATATCAAATAATATTATTTAGCTCATTCACGTAAGAGACTAGACGTAAAAGATTTCATGGGATTTAGCGATTAGGAGTGACAGATTGTTTGGTAAACGTATAGCATGTTCTATATGTTATAGTTATTTGAATGACTCTTACCATAATATGTTACGTTAACATACCAGGCACGTTCTCAGTTGGTTATTTATGCCTCATATAACGTACACTTATTCAGCCTGTTGTTCACTATTCTTTATTTATTTTAAATTGCCTTTCAAATGTCTATTCTTGGTGTTGGCTTTTATCAAATACATTTCCCCAAAAAATGCGACTTATATAAGTTTTTTTCATTCTTTATTATGCATTTTCGGCCGGTGCGACTTATACTCCGAAAAATACGGTATTCATTTTTTTTTTTTTTTTTTAAATAGCAACCATGCAATGTTTTTTTTAACCCTTTGAAGGCCATTTGATGAAATGTCACTGTTTTCAATTTGTATACATTTGCATAAGGAGTTATTTTACTAACATAAATCTGTGATGTTATCTGATCAAAAGGCCTTCAAAAGGGGTCAATGAGTAGGGGTGTGAATCTTTGGGCACCTAACGATTCGATTCAGTTCAGAATCGATTCAAACAGATTCTTGCAATGTATAGCAATTATAATGAAACTTTTTCAACCAGGTTACAGGTTAGAAAAGCTCCTTTTGGTTGCATGGAAATGTCCTAAAAATGTCTTCTTAAAAATGGATTCCTTTCAAAAAAAAAAGAAGAAAAAAAAAGGTAATTTTTTAAAATCAATTTTTGAAAATGATGACTTGATTTAAAACCCGGATGAATAGGAATCGCGATTCGGATGTGGATCGATTATGCGCACTTCTAAAAAGGAGTGCTGTCAAATGATTATTTTTCCAAAATCAGCTTAATCACACTTTTGAATTTTGATGAATTGTGATTACTGTATTTTTCGGACTATAAGTCGCAGTTTTTTTCATAGTTTGGCCGGGGGTGCGACTTATACTCAGGATCGACTTATGTGTGAAATTATTAACACATTTCCGTAAAATATCAAATAATATTATTTAGCTCATTCACGTAAGAGACTAGACGTATAAGATTTCATGGGATTTAGCGATTAGGAGTGACAGATTGTTTGGTAAACGTATAGCATGTTCTATATGTTATAGTTATTTGAATGACTCTTACCATAATATGTTACGTTAACATACCAGGCACGTTCTCAGTTGGTTATTTATGCCTCATATAACGTACACTTATTCAGCCTGTTGTTCACTATTCTTTATTTATTTTAAATTGCCTTTCAAATGTCTATTCTTGGTGTTGGCTTTTATCAAATAAATTTCCCCCAAAAATGCGACTTATGTTTTTTTTCCTTCTTTATTATGCATTTTCGGCCGGTGCAATTTATACTCCGGAGCGACATATACTCCGAAAAATGCGGTATTTACAGTAAAATAATTACTTAATTTAAATTGACCTAAAAAAAACACCCCAATATTTTGACACCTGAATATATATGATTTATTTGCTCAAAACCTGGTAAATTTACTATTTAAAGTCCAGTCTGGGTTTATTTTGAAGCGAATTGACCTTATAACAACACACGCCACCTTTCAGGTAACCATTTGTGGTTAATGTAAAAGGAGCTCAAAATAAATTAATGGAAGAAATAATTTAAAAAAAAATCAAATTTAACTGTGTGATTAATCTACAATTATACATGATTAATGCGATATTTGTTTGTGATTAATCACATGAGTTAATTTGTGATTTTTGACGGTCCGAGGCAAAATAAAGCAAAAAAAATCATGTTTGAGCTTTTTGTCAAGGACTGAAGTTTGGTTTTAAAGATAATAAAAATGTAATGTTAATATCACACATCAATATGCAATCTTTTAGATAGCAGTGAGTATTAAATATTGAAGGTTTTTGAATTTGTCGTTGCCTTACGAGGAGATGCGTGAGTTGCTGTGCGAGTACTTGGATCCGCCCATCACACTGCTGGCCTCAGAGTAGAGCTCAGCGTCCGCACAGTCGGGACCGTCCTCATCTTGAAGGCAGAGGGTATTTGGAGGTTACCATGGCGACCACAACCGTACCGCCGCAGCATCGCTTTCTCACCCAGCAGGCTCAGCCTGGCCTTCTCTTTCTGCTCCCGCACCAGCGCCAGCCGGGCTCTGTGTCGCGTGAAGGTGGCCGCCTGCGTCTCCACAAAGAGCGTCTGAGCGCTGGCCGCTGTCGCGCGGAGAAAACATCAAGAAAAAGTTGGAAGGAACTTGGCGGCGGGACCCAAAATAGGTACCTTTGAGCAGGGCGGGTTTCAGGTCCGTCTCGGTGATGTCCGCTCTGTCGTGCATGTGAATCTGCAGCACACAAACGTGAATGAACACTAGAAGAAAGCAAAATGGTGATCATTGTTTATAGTTTCATTTCACTGACCAGTCGGAGCGCCTCCTCCCACACCGCGCCGGTGATCAGAGCCAAGATGGCCTCCTCGCAGTCCTACGTCGCCATAGGAACCACCATTAATAACAACTCCAGCTCGTAGGTACGTGGTATCAATTGCTTTTGTGAGCAGGATTGTGCTTAAAAAAAAAACCCAATTTTAACTAATTTGGTCAATTTGAAGCATTTCTGGTGAAAGTCTGGTTAAAAGGTGCGGACACAGTCTATATACTTTATTCTTATATAGCTCTGTGCATATCTGCTTGTCTGACGTTGTCAGTCTACTCCAGGGCAGCTGTGGCTACAAATGTAGCTTACCACCACCCAAGAATGAATGATGGGTTCCCACTTCTCTGTGAGCGCTTTGAGTAACTAATAATAGAAAAGCATGATATAAAATCTAATCCATTATTATTATTATTACGTTAACTATTTATATATTTTTCCTTCTCTTTGCTACTTTTGTTTTAGCTCTCTTTTTTAAATGGAGCTGTTCCGTGCCCTGCATGTTGAGATAATGTACGGGTTGCGGTGCGTCTTCATGTTTTACGTTGAAAAAATGCAGAGGCACACCACCAGCAGAAATCATTAAAAAATGAAACTCAGTTGACAGTAAAAAGTCGTTGTCGCAATTGATGGATATGAATTCAAACCATAACCAAGCATGCATCAATATAGCTCTTGTCTCAAAGTAGGTGTACTGTCACCACCTGTCACATCACGCCCTGACTTATTTTGAGTTTTTTGCTGATTTCCTGTGTGTAGTATTTTAGTTCTTGTCTTGCGCTCCTATTTTAGTGGCTCTTTCTCTTTTTTTGGTATTTTCCTGTAGCAGCTTCATGTCTTCCTTTGAGCGATATTTCCCGCATCTACTTTGTTTTAGCAATCAAGAATATTTCAGTTGTTTTTATCCTTCTTTGTGGGGACATTGTTGATTGTCATGTCATGTTCGGATGTACATTGTCTTTGCTCCACAGTAAGTCTTTGCTGTCGTCCAGCATTCTGTTTTTGTTTACGTCGTAGCCAGTTCAGTTTTGGTTTTGTTCTGCATAGCCTTCACTAAGCTTCAATTTGTTAAAAGAAGATGAAGCAAAAAATAAAATAAAATAAAGATTCCTGCAAAAATTTTAGGGCCAAGAAAAAAGCCATACAACTTTGGTGCAGATCTGGATAAAGGTGAGGCCCGGCTTTTCTTTATTTCAGTCAATCCGAATTATTTGTCTTTGGCGCAGTAAAATTGAAGTCTTTGTTTACTATTTGAGCCAAATCAGGACAGTTGAGTCGGTCATTCTGGTTCTTACTTTGGCGTACTGGTCCAGCAGCAGTGCCGCCTCCGAGTAGCGTCGCTGTTCAGTCAGCTTCCCTTTGAAGGGGGAATAATAGTACGGTTACAAAAAGATGAATACATAACACCGCGTGTTGCTGTGGTTACCTGCCAGGTCTCTGGCCAGCAGGGCCAACTGGTCTGGAGGCAGGGGGATCTGCTGGGCCACACAGATGGCGTTCCTCCAGCTGGCGCAGCTGGCGAAGGCCTGCAGGGCGCCGACGGGCTCGTGGCATCGCCATAGCAACAGGCCGGCTTGCTCCGCCTGCTGCTGTCCCATCAGGTGTTCGGCGTACGCGCAGCTCAGAGCCTGAAGAGGTCAAGGTAACGTTCTTATTGTCTTTATTTGCTCCGTAAGTTACCTTTATGCTCATCATTTAGGAATGTTCTTTTAACGCTGCAGCTATTCACTATTTTATTTGACATTATTAGTTTACACAAGTCATAATTTTAGGGGAAATAATTATTAAAATTGTTTAAAGTTGGATATATTAAGCCTATTACATTGCAAAAAGTCAGTGTTCAAAAACAAGAAAAAAAGACTAA
Source organism: Entelurus aequoreus (assembly GCF_033978785.1). Taxonomy (NCBI): domain Eukaryota; kingdom Metazoa; phylum Chordata; class Actinopteri; order Syngnathiformes; family Syngnathidae; genus Entelurus; species Entelurus aequoreus. The sequence goes on from NC_084758.1 coordinate 27,592,697, forward strand.
AATGAGGGGTATTTTATTTGAACTAAGCAAAATTATCTGCCAATAGAACAAGAAAATTCGGCTTGTCAAGACTTTCCAAAACAAGTCAAATGAGCTAACCTCAATGAACCCAAAAATACCTTTAAGTATATTCTCACTAATAAGTGCACTTTTCTTGGTAGAAAAAAAAATGAGACCTTTTTGCTCAATATGTTAAAAAATATTCTTATATTAAGTAAATGCTAGTGCCATTATCTTGACATAATGATATGCGCTCGGCATCATGATTTTTTTTTTCATGCTTGAAGTAAGAAATGATTACTTTAAAAAAGTAGTTTTATACTTGTGAGTGTTGATGACACAGCTTTGCATCAGTTGATATTCTAGTTTCAAGCATGTTTTACTCAATAAAATCTCAGCAACAAGCTGTAATATCTTACTGAGATCATTAAAACCCTTAAAACAAGTAAAACACTAACATAAAATCTGCTTAGTGAGAAGAATGATCTTATCAGACAGAAAATAAGCAAATATCACCCTAATTTGAGATATTTAATCTTACTTAGACTTCAGTTTTTGCAGTGTACACACAAAACCAAGAATGAAGTTGCAATTTGTGGAGGATTAGGTTGGGAAACAAATGTATTACTATATGGATTAGGTCAAAAATATTATAGGAATAAAGTCATGATGAAAATAAATATATTCAAAAATGCAAAAAACGAAAGGTTGAAAAGCTTATTGTAAAACGTTTTTTTTGTTAAATCTATAAATTTCCTAGCATATCAACACAGTCTGGTTGTCAAAATGTAAAAAAAGTGCCATAGCATCGTTTGATTATTTAGTATGTGGCCCTCCTGTATAGGAATGTAACGATATAATAATTTAATATCCCAGTTATCATCATTATCGTGGTGTTGTTGAATGTGCTCAAAAAGTACTTCCACGAAGACTGAAATCTTTTTACTGAAAATAAATTAACACACTGTTAGAAAAGCCACTATTTTGCATGTTTTGTGTTTCTTGTGCTTCACTGACAGTGTTTGTCTTAATATTTTATCTGTTTTAATGGCTAAACTTTTTTTTTTTTTAATATTGGTTTGTACTGTGGCACATTAAGATGTATTTAAATGAAAAGAGCATATCAAATAAAATAGATGTTTTTATTATTTTGTTGTGGCGTTGTGGCGTCCTACTCTGTTCAGTGGTCCTTGAACGCACCGTATAAACACCTCCGTCTCGTATTTCTCTGAGTATAGAACGATCAAGGTTGTAGGTTCAATGTGCACAAGTGAATATCTTGGTTGCTCAGACAACAATGTGTTTATATAAGTTTAGACCGTGGTATGTATTTTCTTAATGGGGTAAGACGTTAATGGCGCCAGTCGTACTAGAACGAGCTTTTATTGTCATTTCACATTTAAAAACAACAAAATTGTGCTTATACCGATAGGGGAAGCTTCCAGAGTGAGTTTATCAAAGGGCAATTATCAATCACAATGCTTCCATCATTTTATTTCAAAACAAAAATACTAACCGTAGGGAGTTTTACCGTGTCTGTCATTCATACCGTTAATGGTTACATTCCTAGTCCTGTACAATCTTACCTTGGAGTGAATGCTGTCTGCAGGGTAAAGTCGCAGAGCTTCACTGTAGAGCTTCTGTTCATTCACAAGCTGCAAAGTCTCTGGAAAATGTTCTTCTCCTAAAAAAAAAGATCATAAACAAATGTAGTTTTCAACCCAGATGTTATTATTACTATTAAGTAGGAATGTGCCAATTCCCGTGAAGAAGTGTGTAATCATTATTGCAGATTAATACATCTTAATGTTGATCGGGGCAGCGTGGTTCGGTTGGTAGAGCGGCCGTGCCAGCAACTTGAGGGTTCCAGGTTCGATCCCCGCTTCCGCCATCCTTGTCACTGCCGTTGTGTCCTTGAGCAAGACGCTTTACCCACCTGCTCCCACTGCCACCCACACTGGTTTAAATGTAGCTTAAAGATGCAGATAATGGGTTTCACCATGTTAAGCGCTTTGAGTCTCTAGAAAAAAAGCGCTATATAAATATAATTCACTTCACAAACTCTGGCTGACACTATATTTTTCTTTTGAGTCCCACGGCTGACAAGCAGCTAGCATCTAATTACTGCAAGTGTCTCTATACACGGTATGGAGCCGCTCCCGTCGGCTAATAATAATCACCTCCATGACGGAAAACAAACTGCATTTCTTTGCATCTTAAGTAGGGCTGCCTCAGAATAGTTGATAATTTGACGATTCTAATCCAATCCAATCCACTTTATTTATATAGCACATTTACACAACAAGAATGTTTCCAAAGTGCTGCACAGCCATGTTAAAAACAATATTAAAAACAATATTATGCTACACCAATGACTGAATAAAAACAAAGAATAAATGAATAGAAAACCAATACAAAAACAATATAAAGAATAAATATGATTAAAAACGATTTTAAAGGGTATAACCAATTCAAACCATTTGTAAGAGTCTGATTTGACTATGAACCACTCAGTTGAATCATCAGAAATTCAGCCTCCCTCCTTCCTAAGGGGCAGGGAGGACATTTAAGTACAGTGTAAACCTTAAATTACAAAACACCACACAAGCAAACTCAATTTGCTTAGGAAATCTAAATCAGTGCAGAGCGCCAACATTGTACATAAACTCGCACTCTTTTTGATCAACATACTACGGTATGCATAATAGTGTTCCTTCATCAAAATGTGTGGGTGGTGAGAAAATATTTACAGTATGGGGATGAGATTTCCCCGATAAAGCAGTGTTGAGTAGTGCAAACAAAATAATGTAATGTATATTGTAGCGTCCCGGAAGAGTTAGTGCTGCAAGGGGTTCTGGGTATTTCTTCTGTTGTGTTTATGTTGTGTTACGGTGCGGATGTTCTCCCAAAATGTTTGTCATTCTTGTTTGGTGTGGGTTCACAGTGTGGCGCATATTTGTAACAGTGTTAAAGTTGTTTATACGGCCACCCTCAGTGTGACCTGTATGGCTGTTGACCAAGTATGCATGGCATTCACTTGTGTGTGAAAAGCCATAGATATTATGTGATTGGGCCGGCACGCAAAGGCAGCGCCTTTAAGGTTTGTTGGCGCTCTGTACTTCTCCCTACGTCCGTGTACACAGCGGCGTTTTAGAAAGTCAGAAATGTTACTTTTTGAAACAGATACAGATCATTTTGAAACAGATAATTTCCGATATTACATTTTAAAGCATTTATTGCCTGATAATATCGGCAGTCCGATTTTATCGGACATCCCTACTTAGAACTTTACGCTACTTTATATTAGAAATGGAAACAGCGGAGGATGAATGTCCCTTAACAAGAAGATAAGAGAAAAAGAAAAAGCTTATCGACTACGGTGTTAGCTCGGACGACAATGGCGGACGAGCGCACATTTTTAGAACTTATGCAGACCCCAAATACACATCAGAAGTTAAGAAAAGTTGGTTTTGCACAATATTGCAAAACAATAACGCCAGATAATGTCTCCTAATAGGTGCCATTTTGCGGTCCTTATACACACCATAATAATACCGTACGTTGAAGCACGGTACGTCTGACTACGGTAGCCGCAATGCGCAGACAATCCATAGAGCGGTGCGGCTTCATAGCTTACCAAAGTCGTACTAAAACGGGGGGTGTATATTGTAGCGTCCCGGAAGAGTTAGTGCTGCAAGGGGTTCTGGGTATTTGTTCTGTTGTGTTACGGTGCGGATGTTCTCCCGAAATGTGTTTGTCATTCTTGTTTGGTGTGGGTTCACAGTGTGGCGCATATTTGTAACAGTGTTAAAGTTGTTTACACGGACACCCTCAGTGTGACCTGTATGGCTGTTGACCAAGTATGCTTGCATTCACTTGTGTGTGTGAAAAGCCGTAGATATTACACTGCAAAAAGTCAGTGTTCAAAAACAAGAAGAAAAAAAATACAAAAATGAGGGGTATTTTACTTGAACTAAGCAAAATTATCTGCCAATAGAACAAGAAAATTTGGATTGTCAAGACTTTCCAAAACAAGTAAAATTAGCCAACCTCAATGAACCCAAAAATACCTTAAAATAAGAATATTCTCACTAATAAAAAGTGCACTTTTCTTGGTAGAAAAAAAAGAGACCTTTTTGCTCAATATGTTGAAAAATATTCTTAAATGAAGTAAATGCTAGTGCCATTATCTTGACATAATGATATGCGCTCGGCATTACATTTCTTGAAACCAGCAAACTTACACTAAAAACTAATTTATTGTTCTCAATGGAAAGGCAACAAGGCAACCGCTTGTTACTCTCGGGGTCTCCTAGCCGCACAGGCAAATCATATGGTCTAAAAATGCATTTTTCCATCGATAACATGACATCATCGCGCCAAGTGCGTGCTCTTTCAGTCAATTAGTGCGCATATATGGTTTTGCACAATATTGCAAAACAATAACGCCAGATAATGTCTCCTAATAGGTGCCATTTTGCGGTCCTTATACACACCATAATAATACCGTACGTTGAAGCACGGTATGTCTGACTACGGTAGCCGTAATGCGCCGACAATCCATCGAGCGGTGCGGCTTCATAGCTTACCAAAGTCGTACTAAAACATTTTGACGGATTTTTGAGCGCCGTGTGTCATGTTCTATATTCTTAATGGATCATTTAAAGTTTTGGTGTAGTTTACTGGCGTCATATTGCAGTCTTCCACGTATCTAAAAGTCACATTAAGAAAATGTGTAAAACCCTGAAGGCAAGCCTAGGCTGTTTTAAGATTATAAGACACTGCTTAACTCTCAGCTGTGCTTTTACTTTTATGAATGCAATGATTCTTTCACACATATCTTATGGCTTAACTACATGGTCCCGGTCATCAATCAAGACCATTGAGTGTCTTTATAACCGCGCCTTGAAAGTTCTAGACAAGAAGAGTATACGATATCATCATTGCCAAATTTTAACCAAATACAATATTTTAAGTTTTACCAATTTTATTTTGTTATATACTGTCAAACTGGGGCCGTACTTATCAAGCTTCTTAGAATTACTCCTAAGAAGTCTGCTAAGAGTTGACTTAAGAGTAAATAAATTATTCGCTGAAAGCTGCACTTAAAAGTTAGTTATCAAGCGTCTTACTCACACTTTCAGCGAAGTGTAGGACTGAATCTTAAGTGTCACACTCAGAGCTGAATTACGACATTACTATGTGCCGTAAACGGAATTTTAGGTGACGTCATTTCTGTGTCCATAGAAATGACCAATCAAGGAAGGGAATCCCTTGTCTAAGAATAAAGAAATATCTTGGAAATATTTAAGTGGACAATGGGAGTGTATATTTTGACAATAAACTACAAAATAATACAAAACAAACTAGTCCCCGCCGGCACTCGCGCTACCGCTCCCTCTCTTCTCTCGCCCACACACTCACTGACGTCACTCACCTCACGGCCACACACACACATACGCTACTGTCATAACATTTTCTTTCCAATTCATTAATTAGGCAACTAATTTGAAACTGGTGTGGGTGGCTCTATATATACTAGCCCACTGCAGCCACATGCAGAAATCAACAAGGAATCGAAAAGTATTAAATCTGTGACAAAAATAATACCCGCTCTGTCTAAACGATACCGTTTGATCATCTGCTCGTCATCAAACAAATCCAGGACATCCTTCCGTTCCCTGAATGTTCGCGCACGTCTCTCTCGCCTCAGTGCCATCCCCTGCTGGCAACTCCTAACCACTTAAGACACCTCTGAAGGTCTCTTAAATATCGTGGAGAGTAGGAGTGATTCTTAGACTTAAGAACGTTGATAAAAAGCTTTTATTCTTAAGTTTGAGAGTAGGACTAAATTTCGCAAATTCTCAGGACTTAAGTGTAAAATGGCACTCTAAGAAGCTTGATAAGTACGGCCCCAGATCTACCACCCGAGCAGTGTCAAAAGGCAACTGTTGTGTTCCATTCCATAGAACATCTTTTGCCCAGACTGCCTTTTCAATAAAAGGACCACAACTATGGAACTCTTTAGCGGACACTTTGAAAAGTATACCTGCACTTGTCACTTTCAAAAAACAAACAAAATTATGGCTAGTTGAGCAACAATCGTGTTCCCATGTTTAGTTTTTACTCATTTTTACTAATTGGTTTTTATCTAGTCTGCACTTTGTCTGTGTTATTATTATTATTGGCTTTTATCTAGTTTGCACTTTGTCTGTATTATTGCTATTATCATTATCGACTCATTCTATTTTTAATTTTCTTATTTTAATTATGTTGGATCTGTGTTGTTGTTGTTGGGGACAAGTGTTGTAAATTAGCTTCGGCTACAAACACTATGATGCATACATTGGATAACTGTCTATGTTTTTGTATCTGTCCCTATTTCAAATAAACCTCTATAATAATAATAATCTCTGTGTGACTGCCATCTACTGGTCACACTTGTCATTACACTATGTACCAAATAAAATAGCATCGAGGTCGGTAGGCACAACCAAAATGATTCCGTACATTAGGCGCACCGGGTTATAAGGCGCGCTGTCGATTTTTGAGAAAATGAAATTAATTAAAGTGTGCCTTTATAGTCCGAAAAATACAGTAATCGGAAGCATAAACCCCTGATCGGTACATCCCTATTACAAAGCATGGACACGTCTTACCTACAGAAGGTGGAATGTGAAACCAATGTGGAGTTACTCCCCTTTTCTGTTCTTGTGTCGACAAAAAGGAGACAAACTTCTACCGTATCAACCTGTCCGCTTCCCATCAAGCAATGCTCCAGCTCACAAGAAGCTGGTCATGTGTGTTACACTCAAGCGTGTGTGTTTGTGAGACGTACGACTCACCACACTTGCTGAGGTGCACCAGCGCCTTGCTGTAGCGCTTCAGGTGTTTGTCGATGGTGTAGCGCTGGTAGTTGACCTCCAGGCTCTTCAGCGTGTTCAAGAAGGGGAGGTACTCTTTGGGGTCCTGCACAACCAACGGGATGTCTCACTCCAACACGTATATAAAGCACAGAATTAAGTTTTCTACCTTTTGGGATTTCTCGGCCACCATGAGCACCAGGTCGAAGTCGTACGTGCCCAGCGAGTGTTCGTACAGGTCGTTGACGTTGACCAGGAAGAGGAGGTACTTTAGAGCCTCCTCAGCGCTCACCGCACCGTCTCCTTCAGGGGGGTTTACTAAACACCACATTAGGAACACAATCCAGTACACGAGCTGCGTTCAGGTGCTCCGCACACATTTAGTGGACTCAAAACTCACTTCGAAGCTCGTGGACTTTCTGCAGAGCGATCTCCAGCTCGGGAACGGTTTTCTTCACGTGGGCCGTCAGTACGGACAGACAGAACCTGCGTATGAGGAATTGTACACGGTTAGCACACTTCCACACATCCAGGTCTAACAGAGAGTAGAATAGAATAGAACAAAATAGAATGCCTTTTATTGTCACTATACACAGGTACAATGAGATTAAAAGCATCTCCAGTATGAATGAATGAATGAAATAAGTTTTTCGGTCATATAATCCTGTAGTTCTCAACCTTTTTTCAGTGATGTACCCCCTGTGAATTTTTTTTTAATTCAAGTACCCCCTAATCAGAGCAAAGCATTTTTGGTTGAAAAAAAGAGTAACAGTGCAAAATATTGCTCATTTGTAGTGGTCTTTCTTGAACTATTTGGAAAAAAAGATAGGTTTTTATTTATATTTATGAAGGATTTTTGAATTGTTGCTATTTTTAGAATATTTTAAAAAAAATCTCACGTACCCCTTGGCATACCTTCAAATACCCCCAGGGGTACGCGTACCCCCATTTGAGAACCACTGATATAATCAACCATTTTGTGTGATCAGTATAACAGCACAGATTATACATATTTAACAATCATACACATTTACACACAAAAAGAAAAGAAAAGAAAAAGAATGACCGAAAAAGGAATAGGCTGAAGCCAAAGCTTATGTTTGCCTATCCTATACCATCCATCCATCCATTTTCTACCGCTTGTCCCTTTTGGGGTCACGGGGGATCCTATACCTTCACTGAAAATAAGATTACCTGGAACATCAACGTTAAAAAAATCAATGGGATGAAAGTAATTGTTACTATATTTTATAATTTTCAATTATTTCACCTTTCAAGGTTTTCTTAAACCTTAACAAAGAACTGCATGTCTTCAACTCATCACTGAGCTTGTTCCACCATTTAACTCCTAAAACTGAAATACATTTATATTTTATATTCCTTCTTACTTTACCTATTTCAAAAATCAATATCCCCCCGTAAATTAGTTTTCTACTCTTAATTTAAATAAGTATCAGTGCGACAGTCTACAAATATGCAATAAATTGGAAGGAAAGAAAAGAAAATAGTGCAAAAGGAGGTAAGGTGCACAGTCCAGTCCTGAGAACGAATGTTCTGAATGTGTTGTTTAAATATTATACTATATACCGTAATTTCCGGACTATAAGCCGCTACTTTTTCCCCTCGTTCTGGTCCCTGCGGCTTATACAAGGGTGCGGCTTATTTACGGCCTGTTCTTCTCCGACACCGACGAAGAGGATTTCGGTGGTTTTAGTACGCAGGAGGAAGACGATGACACAATGATTAAAGACTGACTTTTCATATACCGGTAGGCTGGTTATTTTGATAACGTACAGGTGAGCACTTTGTATTACTTTGCACCGTTGTATTATTTGTACTCTGCACGAATGCTGTTCGCCATGTCAAAGATGTGAAAGTTTGATTGAATGATTGAAAGATTTATTGTTAATAAATGGGACGCTTTGCGTTCCCAAACAGTCATCTCTGTCCCGACAATCCCCTCCGTGGTAGCAGGAACCCCTATATACTACGGTAATTACACATCAAAACCCTGCGGCTTATAGTCGGGTGCGGCTTATATATGGAGCAATCTGTATGTTCCCCTAAATTTAGCTGGTGCGGCTTATAGCCAGGTGCGGCTTATAGTCCGGAAATTACGGTACATATATACAGAAGCATTCAGACTGTGGGTGGAAAGTAAGAATTGCACACAGAGAGGTGCTAAATTAATGTTGCTGTATTTGGGTTTACCATTTGTGTGGAGGCCCGCTACAAATACATTTGGTCATTACATGTTTGTAAATGGTAAATGGGTTATACTGGTATAGCGCTTTTCTACCTTCAAGGTACTCAAAGCGCTTTGACACTATTTACCACATTTACCCATTCACACACACATTCACACACTGATGGCGGGAGCTGCCGTGCAAGGCCCTAACCACGATCCATCAGGAGCAAGGGTGAAGTGTCTGGCTCTAGACACAACGGACGTGACGAGGTTGGTAGAAGGTGGGGATCGAACCAGGAACCCTCAGGTTGCTGGCACGGCCACTCTCCCAACTGCGCCATCCCCTTGCTCATTGACACATAATACCAAACCTGGTCTGCCAGAGAATAGGCAAACGTAGCAGGAAGGATCATTAGTGTTGCCAACTTAGCAACTTTGCTGCTATTTGCAGCGAGTAATCAGAGCCTTCTAGATCAGTGGTCACCAACCAAAGCAAGATCTACCCCTGTGTAATAATGTATGGATATATAATTAATATTTACCGTATTTTTCGGAGTATAAGTCGCACCGGCCGAAAATGCATAATAAAGAAGGGAAAAAACATATATAAGTCGCACTGGAGTATAAGTCGCATTTTTGGGGGAATTTATTTGATAAAACCCAACACCAAGAATAGACATTTGAAAGGCAATTTAAAATTTGCTCTGTGGGCTCTGTACCGAGGATGTCATTGTGGCTTGTGCAGCCCTTTGAGACACTTGTGATTTAGGGCTATATAAATAAACATTGATTAAAATAAATAAAGAATAGTGAACAACAGGCTGAATAAGCGTACTTTATGAGGTATAAATAACCAACTTAGAACGTGCCTTGTATGTTAACGTAACATATTATGGTAAGAGTCGTTCAAATAACTATAACATATAGAACATGCTATACGTTTACCAAACAATCTGTCACTCCTAATCGCTAAATCCCATGAAATCTTATACGTCTAGTCTCTTACGTGAATGAGCTAAATAATATTATTTGATATTTTACGGTAATGTGTTAATAATTTCACACATAAGTCGCTCCTGTGTATAAGTCTGGCCAAACTATGAAAAAAACCTACAAATTATAGTCCGAAAAATACGGTACTATAATTGGATATCAAGAGTATGTGAAAGTTCAACTCTTACCTTGTTTACCATCATGAATGCCTTTTTTTCAAGTTCCTCATTATAAAGTGATGGAAGCAGATCAGAATCATATCCATATTTAAGTGTTACTTCTTTCTAAACTCCTATAGTCATATTTTCATCAGCTAATGTCTCGTGTGGTACAAAGTGCTTGCATTCGAGTGTCCTTGAGTAGAGTCAGAGCGCTGTTTATTCTCTTTGTTGAGACTGCCATTACATTCCTAAGATAAGGAGCACAGCTAGACTGGGGAAACAGCAGGTGGGGAGGGGGAGGAAGGGGAAGATCACGGGACTTCCGGGGGTTTGAGGGTAGACCGAGCTAGACCGATCTGGACCGGGCTAGGGAACGCTTGGGTGCTGGGTTGGTCTCAGGTTTGTCCTCTAAGCTTTGAGCATAAACTACAAAATACCAACTATTGCCTGGAGATTGAATATAAACATCAGCGTATTGCCATAAAAAGAATCTGGGAGAGACTAGCAATTTGAATTCCCCATTGGAGGAATGCTGGTCAACGCAACAAAAGTTATTCCTGATAATTCCATTGGAAATTCCTGTAATTCTGCAACCTGAGCAAAGGGTCACTGACTTGTTGGGATCCGTCGACTCCATGGTGCTCCGTAAAGCATCGCACACCACGTCCACTTTCTTCTGCCCCGAGGCGGGCGGCTGCGGTGGCGTGCATCCTTCAGGGCGAGGATACATGCTGCCCGTGGTGTCCTCCTCACTGATGAGGCGACACGTTAGACCACCTAAAAATGCTCCAAGGCGTCCTCACCTGATGCTCTACTGACCTGAGCTCGGTGAGGAAGCGGTTGGTGTGGGTGATGGAGTTGAGCTGCGTCAGGAACGTGTCCGTGTTCTCCAGGAAGACCTGAAGGAAGCAAAAGTGTTGGCATTTGGAGCCGGACGTCTTTTTAGAAAGCATGCCAAAAACCTCACCTTTGGGTTGTGGTCGTAAATCAGGTTGAGGTTGATGCGCAGCTTCCTCATGCACTCAAAAGCTTCTCCGAACTTCAAGCTGGAAGAGAAACTCAATCACTACTAGAAGAGGCAATTGCGTGTGAATGCTCCAATGCTGAAGTTTAAGTGAAATGCTGACAGAATGTAGTATGAATGTAAGAATGGTTTGAATGTTGGAAGAGTTTGAATTTCCAGGGAAACCGGAATTTGGTTTGGAACTTGGGAAAGTGTTAGTTTGAATGTCCAGGATAAGAGGAATGTTGGAATGGTTTGAATAGGTTGAAAAATGTGGGAATTGTGCAACTTGGAAAAACGTCCCATTCATTTCAATGGGAACTTCCTGGGAATTTTGGAAAAGCGAGATTTTTTGAAAATGATTAGGAGCATGAATGTCCTAAATGAGCTGAATTGGTTGGTGTTGGAGTTGTTTAAATCGGGCAAGAAATGTTGTAGTAAATGGTATTGGGGAATTTCGGGAAAGGCGGGTATTTTTTTGGAAAATGCCAAAAAAATGTGAATGTTGTAAATGAGGTGTTGGTGTTGGAATTTTTCAAATCGGTCGAGATATGTTGAAGTAGTAACATTTTTAATTGAGAAATGGTATTATGGAACTCCTGGAATTTAAATGCTAAAAAGTGTGAATGTTGTAAATGAGGTGTTGGTGTTGGACATTTTCAAGTTGGTCGAGAAATGTTGAAGTTGTAACATTTTCAATTGATAAATGGTATTACGGAATTTCGGGAAAACCGGGAATTTTTCCAGTTCAAAAAACAACTTTGTTTTTTGTCCTGATTAAGAGGAATGTTTTGACGGAGGAACGGTTGAAAAATGTGGAAGGAGTAGTCGCCAGAAAAAAAGAGTGGAAATAGGGCATTGGAAAACCAGGAATTCTGGAAAGTCCTGGAATTTTTTTGAACTTGGAAAAAGGGAAGTTTGAATTTTCTGGAAGGTGGAATGTGTTGGAGGAATGGTTTGAATAGGTTGAAAAATGTGGAAATGGTGAAAGTTTGAAAAATGGCCAATTCATTTTGAATGGGAAAAATGTCCCGGAAAAGCTGGAATTCTGGGAAATCTGGGAATTTTTGGAATTTGTCAAGGGAAAGCCCGCGATTCCTCAATAGGCAGAACAGTTTGAAGTTGGAACGGTTTGAATCGGGTGAAAAATGTGGAAGGTAGAGTGCGCCAAAATCTGGAGAAGAAGAAGTTGAAGTTGAATAATAAATAGATGGATTTTGGTGTAGAAAACCACAGGTGTGAATGCTTTGGAGCATTCAGACAATGACAACAATAAGGAGGTTCTGGAATTGCTGGTTCTGTGCTCTGCTTACTCGTCAAGCCACTTCCTGAGCTGGTCCAGCACCAGAGCTCGATGATGGACAGTTTCCAAGTTCCCACGAGGCATCTGTCCACAAACGCACCAAGTCAGCTGCCGCCGATCCAACTGAACGCGCAGTGTTGGTCAAAACGACTGACCTGTAAGACGACCCGCGTGTCTTGCGGCACCACGGTGACCACACGGGAACCTCTCTCCACCCGCCGCAGGGTCTCGTCGTTCTGGCCGCCGTCCTTCGCCAGAGCCGCCTGCAGCGCTGCAAGTTGAGATGTGGCCAATGTCATCAGTTGTCGCCCTCTTGTGTTTTGTTTTGGAAATGCATCTATTTCATTGTAGCTGATATGAAGACGTTCTGCAGACCTTTAAGGCTGAGCGTGCTCAGCTGGAGGCAGCGACACGTGTGCGAGTGCGTGGTGACGACGAGGAAGTCGCCGCAAACGGCGAAGGACGAGACGTTGGAGGCGAGCTGAGGAGGAAGCAGACGGCTTTGAACGCATGCGCTGATAACCGCTAACATGGCGTTTGCATCCTCGCAGGGCGTACCTCCACGTCTGCGGCGTACAGGTGAGATCTGTCCGTCAGGCCGAGCAGGAACTCCTGCACACATCAGCACAATCAATTTAGAAGTTGGGTTTTTAAACGACTTCTTACCTGCATCACAAGTAAAATAGAAAGTCAAAGCTAATCCCTGCTTGGCACTCAGCATCAAGGGTTGGAATTGGGGGTTAAATCACCAAAAATTATTCCCGGGCGCGGCCACCGCTGCCGCTCACTACTCCCCTCACCTCCCAGGGGGTGATCAAGAGTGATGGGTCAAATGCAGAGAATAATTTTGCCACACCTGGTGTGTGTGTGACAATCATTGGCACTTTAACTTAAAGTCAGAGCGTCACACTTACAGTTGACTATGGAGGTTAATTGTGTCTTTATTACGAAAGCTTTTTTTGTCACTGAGTTTATGTACCGTAATTTCCGGACTATAAGCCGCACCTGACTATAAGCCGCACCAGCTAAATTTAGGGGAAGATACAGATTGCTCCATATATAAGCCGCACCCGACTATAAGCCGCAGGGTTTTGATGTGTAATTACCGTAGTATATAGGGGTTCCTGCTACCACGGAGGGGATTGTCGGGACAGAGATGACTGTTTGGGAACGCAAAGCGTCCCATTTATTAACAATAAATCTTTCAATCATTCAATCAAACTTTCACATCTTTGACATGGCGAACAGCATTCGTGCAGAGTACAAATAATACAACGGTGCAAAGTAATACAAAGTGCTCGCCTGTACGTTATCAAAATAGCCAGCCTACCGGTATATGAAAAGTCAGTCTTTAATCATTGTGTCATCGTCTTCCTCCTGCGTACTAAAACCACCGAAATCCTCTTCGTCGGTGTCGGAGAAGAACAGGCCGTAAATAAGCCGCACCCTTGTATAAGCCGCAGGGACCAGAACGAGGGGAAAAAGTAGCGGCTTATAGTCCGGAAATTACGGTAACTTAATTTTTTTTTGACATCAAATTATGCTGAAACTAATTTTGCTCACCAATTGTGAGCAAATCTGGTGTGTTTGAAAAACCAGTTTGTAACAATTCAGTGTCTAACAATCCAAAAATTCATAGTAAAAAAAAAAATTCAGGGCAGAAATATTCGTAGCTTCAAAACTCGAGACTCACTTCCTGTTGACTAGTGTCACGTGACTGAAAACTTGACACGTCATTGGCTGCTTCTGATATAGGACGATGCTTCAGTCTTAATTTACAGGAAGTGGGTCTTGTGTTTTGAAGCAACAAATATTTCTGCACTAAATTTAACACACTTCGTTTTGCTCACAGATTATTTAATGAAATTGTCAGCATAATTTGATGTGAAAACAAAAAAATCAGTTCACAAAACTTAAATGCAAAGAATTTAGTTCCAAAATTCAGTTGAAAAAAAAAATAAAGACACAAATTAACCTCCATAATTGAGCTATTTAGCTAAAATCCTCAAAGTTCCAATGTATTCACATACCGGTACATAATTAATAACTCTATTATAAATGTAAGCATTTTTAACAAAATAGCAGAATTTGCACGTTTTCCTATCAAATATAGCAATAATCCCCAACCCTTACTAGCCATGCACTACAAAGAAAGGGGTTTGAAATGTCATCCATTTTATTTTTTGTCTTCCAGGTATCTTATTTTGAAAGAATCCCGCACTTGATTAAGCCTCTTCCATTATTGTGCGCAGTTACGGTAAACAAAAAATGCAGGGAAACAAGAACATTCTGCAATGAGGTGAGTTTATTTTGTGTGACAATACTGTCGTAATTGGTATGATACGCGTTTACAGTAACAGTTCTTCCCCGTTAATTCATATTCTGTTATTATGTCAGTCATAATACGTGTAAACCAGCCAAGAAGCATTTACCTCTCCCCCCACACTGCAGAGGGCCGTCTGAGCGCAGGGCACAGGGAAGTTGATGCTGTACCCACTGGAGTCACGCCACTCCTCCACTGATGGCTCTGGACAATCTGCACGAACGGAGAAAAAAAGAAAGACTTTAATTCCTAGAGTGAGTATGTAAATTGCTATTATATTCATTTAAAAAGATATGCATTCGCCATTTGTTACCAGCAGTAATTATTGTGCGTGTATATATACATGCAAATATATCCAGTTGTGGTCAAAAGATTACATACACTTGTAAAGTGTATGGTTTTTAGTACAGATGCTAAAAATCTAGCAAGTTAAAAACATGTAAAAAAAAATTATTAATGGAGATCGGATGATTTTTTTTTTCTTTGCCATATCGCCCTCGGATGTGATAATCAGGTTGGAGTAGTCACAAATAAGGAAGCAACACCGCACAAAAGTTTGTAGCACAACAATATTTCCTCCTCAAGAGGGTGGGTCCAGTGTCTAGTGATCCAGTAATTCTCAAACCAAAATGAATCCATTTAAAAAAAGTAAATAATAAAGTAATATATTGATCCATGAAGTTGCTCAGAAGCAAGATAGCACCTGCTGACAAGTTTGTAGTTGCCGACGTCACTCCCATCGCGCCGCGTTTTTGTGGCATCAAAACACACTTTGCTTAAATGCACACTCATGCTAATTGACTGTATTGTTTTTCATGATGTATTTCATATGATATATATCAGTGGTCCCCAACCTTTTTGTAACTGCGGACCGGTCAACGCGTGATAATTTGTCCCACGGACCGGAGGGTGGTGGGGGGTATGGTTTTGTTTTTTTTGTCATAAAAAAATACAATCATGCGTGCTTACGGACTGTATCCCTGCAGACTGTATTGATCTATATTGATATATAACAGGGGCAGGGAACCTATGGCTCTAGAGCCAGATGTGGCTCTTTTGATGACTGCATCTGGCTCTCAGATAAATCTTAGCTGGCATTGCTTAACAAGATAAGTAATAAATAATTCAGCTGGTAATCACAGTGTTAAAAATAACGTTCAAAATATAAAATATTCTCATGCATTTTAATCCATCCGTTTTCTACCGCACCTGTTCAAAAAGTCACATTAATGGTAAGAAGTATTTTATTTATTATTGGTTAGCTTCAGAATAACAATGTTATTAATAAAAACAATAAGAGACTTATTATACTCTAAAAATGTTGGTCTTACTTAAAAATGCACGCATCTAGTTGTATTCAGTGTTAAAAAATGTTATGTGGCTCTCACGGAAATACATTTTAAAATATTTCATGGCTCTCTCAGCCAAAAAGGTTCCCGACCCCTGATATATAATGTAGGAACCAGAAATATTAACAGAAAGAAACAACCCTTTTGTGTGAATGAGTGTGAATGGGGGAGGGAGGTTTTTTGGGTTGGTGCACTAATTATAAGTCTATCTTGTGTTTTTTATGTTGATTTAATAAATAAAAAAATAAATATATATATTTTTTAAATTTCTTGTGCGGCCCGGTGGTTGGGGACCACTGATATATATTATATGACGTACAGTACCATGTAAAAAGTCTGATCTGCCTACATAAATATTATTTCCAGCTGAGTGCAATTGATGTACCGTAATTTCCGGACTATAAGCCGCTACTTTTTCCCCTCGTTCTGGTCCCTGCGGCTTATACAAGGGTGCGGCTTATTTACGGCCTGTTCTTCTCCGACACCGACGAAGAGGATTTCGGTGGTTTTAGTACGCAGGAGGAAGACGATGACACAATGATTAAAGACTGACTTTTCATATACCGGTAGGCTGGTTATTTTGATAACGTACAGGTGAGCACTTTGTATTACTTTGCACCGTTGTATTATTTGTACTCTGCACGAATGCTGTTCGCCATGTCAAAGATGAGAAAGTTTGATTGAATGATTGAAAGATTTATTGTTAATAAATGGGACGCTTTGCGTTCCCAAACAGTCATCTCTGTCCCGACAATCCCCTCCGTGGTAGCAGGAACCCCTATATACTACGGTAATTACACATCAAAACCCTGCGGCTTATAGTCGGGTGCGGCTTATATATGGAGCAATCTGTATGTTCCCCTAAATTTAGCTGGTGCGGCTTATAGTCAGGTGCGGCTTATAGTCCGGAAATTACGGTATAGAAACACAGTGATGGATCTGTGTGGTGTGTAACTGCATTTCTACTTGCACTGCAAACATAGTTGACTTGTTTAAAACTTAAAAAGCAGGGGCCGTACTTATCAAGCTTCTCAGAATTACTCCTAAGAAGTCTGCTAAGAGTTGACTTAAGAGTAAATAAATTCTTCGTTGAAAGCTGCACTTAAAAGTTAGTTATCAAGCGTCTTACTCACACTTTCAGCGAAGTGTAGGACTGAATCTTAAGTGTCACACTCAGAGCTGAATTACGACATTACTATGTGCCGTAAATGGAATTTTAGGTGACGTCATTTCTGTGTCCATAGAAATGACCAATCACGGAAGGGAATCCGTTGTCTAAGAATAAAGAAATATCTTGGAAATATTAAAGTGGACAATGGGAGTGTATATTTTGACAATAAACTACAAAATAATACAAAACAAACTAGTCCCCGCCGGCACTCACGCTACCGCTCCCTCTCTTCTCTCGCCCACACACTCACTGACGTCACTCACCTCACGGCCACACACATACGCTACTGTCACAACATTTTCTTTCCAATTCATTAATTAGGCAACTAATTTCAAACTGGTGTGGGTGGCTCTATATATACTAGCCCACTGCAGCCACATGCAGAAATCAACGTGGAATCGAAAAGTATTAAATCTGTGACAAAAATAATACCCGCTCTGTCTAAACGATACCGTTTGATCAGCTGCTCGTCATCAAACAAATCCAGAACATCGTTCCGCTCCCTGAATGTTCGCGCACGTCTCTCTCGCCTCAGTGCCATCCCCTGCTGGCAACTCCTAACCACTTAAGACACCTCTGAAGGTCTCTTAAATATCGTGGAGAGTAGGAGTGATTCTTAGACTTAAGAACGTTGATAAAAAGCTCTTATTCTTAAGTTTGAGAGTAGGACTAAATTTCGCAAATTCTCAGGACTTAAGTGTAAAATGGCACTCTAAGAAGCTTGATAAGTACGGCCCCAAGTGTTGATAAAATACTTTCTGCTGTGAGATGTTTGCATGTTAACTTCTTGTGCCAAAATGCTTTTTTTTTAACATCTTTATTAACACTAATTACATATAGTGCCGATAAGACTACCGATAAATACTGATATTGATAAGGGTATTGTATTGATAAAACCCTAATGATATACATCCCTAGTTGCGATATAGATTTTAGGCCATATCGCTCATCTCTACTATGATTTGATCTCATCTTCCATATTATTATTGTGCTCTAATTAGACAGAAGAAAAGTGTTGAGACTGACCCCAAAGCAGCTTCCTGATCTGCCCATCCTCCAGCTGAAGCGCCACAGTGTGTGTCCGGCAGCAGTGGACCAGACTGACCACGACGCCGTCCACTTCCAGCTGACACCTGCAGCGTCAAAACAAAGTCAGTGGATGAAAATCTGATGTTTTTGCTTGCAGCAGGTGTTCTGGTCTGGGACCTGACTGCAAGTGTGTCCGCGGCTTCCTGGGCGGGGCGCAGCATCATCAGGTTGGAGGAGGTGGGCAGCGGACCGCGGCCGGCGGCCACAAACAGATCGTCCTGCAGCCAGAGCAGATGCCGCAGAGACAGCGGCGCCTCCTGGTGGACGGCAGCTCTGCAAAAAATGGTGAGGCAGCAAACTGGCTTAAAGGGGAACTGCACTTTTTTGGAATTTTGCCTATCGTTCACAACATGACGATGGATATATATTTTTTTTCATTCATTCTAATTTAGAAGTAAACGTAAACAAAAGTCGGGCTTACAAAGGAGCGAATGGGAGGTCCTCTATCCTGCCCATAAAAGCCAATAAAAAAACGCGCCAACAATACTCCATTTACATGTCGTGACTTGAATATTAAACAAGTTTTAGTGATATTGTTATTATAAGCTCTAACACAGATGGACTATTTACAGCGGGGCTTGCATGCCTATGTTGACATGATCGATTGACCAGCTGCTTCCTCTTCATTTGCTCGTTAAAACTTTATTGTAGATCATAAATCATGCCTCTCACTTGCACAGTAGATGAGGACGTATTCCGACCAGTTGGTACACTTTGACAGCCCATTTAGACCCGGGAGTCGCAAGAACGACACGAAAAAACGCTTGGTTCCACCCCCCTTTTCTTCGCGAGGATTGTGAGTCATTCTTCGTCGAAACGGGAGAATAACAATATTCTAGCAGTCGGCATCCTAATGACAACAGACATTGTACAGTAAGTGATGTCTTATCATGTTTGTTGGCTCTCATGAAGTCTGCAGTGAGTAGTAGTGGGTAAAAAAAAAAAAGCGAACGTCGTGGTGCGTTTTTGAAATTGATGCGCCGCTGATGCTTAAAATGTTTTTAAAAATTAGGTAAAAATTAAATGTTATTATAAATGTGCATGTTACTACATTCCATATATACTTACATCATGTACAGTACATAAAACCTTAATGTACCGTATTTTGCGCACTATAAGGTGCACCTTCAATGAATGGCATATTTTAAAACTTTGTTCACATATAAGGCGCATAGAATAGACGCTACAGTAGAGGCTGGGGTTACGTTATGCATCCATTAGATGGAGCTGCGCTAAAGGGAATGTCAACAAAACAGGTCAGTCAAACTTTATTAATAGATTACAAACCAGCGTTGTGACAACTCTGTTCACTCCCAAAATGAATAAACAGCTGTTTTATTATTTCCCCCGAGATAACGTCAGTGACGTGGTGTTTTGTTTATCTTTTAACAACAGCAAAGTATAACATGTAGTGCAAATGGTAAATAGGTCGTATTTGTATAGCGCTTTTCTACCTTTTTTTAAGGAACTCAAAGCACTTTGACACTATTTTCCAGATTCACCCATTCACACACACACACACACACACATTCACACACTGATGGCGGGAGCTGCCATGCACGGCAGGAGCAAGAGTGAAGTGTCTTGATCAAGGACACAACAGATGTAACTAGGATGGTAGAAGGTGGGGATTGAACCAGTAACCCTCAGATTGCTGGCACGGCCACTCTACCAACTTCGCCACGCCGTCCCCCAGCCCATCACTACCATCAATCTGTCAATCCTTTCCGTGTCCGGGCCAGTAAGGTTCCCCGTGTTGAGTCAAATCAAGCCGCTCCTGATGGTGCCCTTGCGTCAATTCCTTTAAGTTTCAGCTTTGCAACATTTATATCACATAGTGGAGGGGAACTTTTCCCTGATTCAATAAACACGTACAAAACAGTGATAAATAATGATAAATGGGTGGTACTTGTACAGCGCTTTTCTACCTTCAAGGTACTCAAAGCGCTTTGACAGTATTTCCACATTCACCCATTCACACACTGATGGCGGAAGCTGCCATGCAAGGCGCTAACCAGCACCCATCAGGAGCAAGGGTGAAGTGTCTTGCCCAAGGACACAACGGACGTGACTAGGATGGTAGAAGGTGGGGATTGAACCCCAGTAACCAGCAACCCTCCGATTGCTGGCACGGCCACTCTACCAACTTCGCCACGCCGTCCCCAATCAAATCAAACGTTAGTGCAATCACAATATAGTAACACTCGAAATAGTGCAGAGCAATAACAATATCAATAACTCAACGTTGCTCAAACGTTAATGTCACACAACACAACACACAAAATAAACATGTAAAGCTCACTTTATAAAGTTATTCCTCATTCATGAATCCCTCGAATTCTTCTTCTTCAGTGTCCGAATTAAACAGTTGGGCGGATACGGCATCCAATATGCCCGGCTCCGTCTCGTCGAAGTCGTCATTAATCGAGTCAGTGTCGCTGCTGCTCTATTCCCGTGTTCTACTGCGTGACTGATCGTCTTAAAGGCCTACTGAAAGCCACTACTACCGACCACGCAGTCTGATAGTTTATATATCAATGATGAAATCTTAACATTGCAACACATGCCAATACGGCCGGGTTAACTTATAAAGTGCAATTTTAAATTTCCCGGGAAATATCCGGCTGAAAACGTCTCGGTATGATGACGTTTGCGCGTGACGTCACGGATTGAGCGGAAGTATTGGGACACCATTGTGTCCCAATACAAACAGCTCTGTTTTCATCGCAAAATTCCACAGTATTCTGGACATCTGTGTTGGTGAATCTTTTGCAATTTTTTTAATGAACAATGAAGACAGCAAAGAAGAAAGCTGTAGGTGGGATCGGTGTATTAGCGGCTGGCTGCAGCAACACAACCAGGAGGACTTTGAGTTGGATAGCAGACGCGCTACCGTGAGTACGCAGCTTTGGCTTCCAAACATTTGATCGCTTGCTCGTCCGTGCGTGCCGCTATGTGCATGTCACGTACGTAACTTTGGGGAAATATATGTGCTGTATGAACTTTGCGGAAGTGAACGGTACTTTGGGCTGTGGGATAGAGTGTGTTGTGCAGGTGTTTGAGTTGTATTGGCGGGTTATATGGACGGGAGAGGGGAGGTGTTTGTTATGCGCGATTAATTTGTGGCATATTAAATATAAGCCTGGTTGTGTTGTGGCTAATAGAGTATATATATGTCTTGTGTTTATTTACTGTTTTAGTCATTCCCAGCTGAATATCAGGTCCCACCCGCCTCTCACAGCATCTTCCCTATCTGAATCGCTTCCACTGCCCTCTAATCCTTCACTTTCACTTTCCTCATCCACAAATCTTTCATCCTTGCTCAAATTAATGGGGTAATCGTCGCTTTCTCGGTCCGAATCGCTCACACTGCTGGCGTCCATGATTGAAAACAATGTGCAAATGTGAAGCGCTCTTAAACCTGTGACGTCACGCTACTTCCGGTACAGGCAAGGCTTTTTTTTATCAGCGACCAAAAGTTGCGAACTTTATCGTCGATGTTCTCCACTAAATCCTTTCAGGAAAAATATGGCAATATCGCGAAATGATCAAGTATGACACAGAATGGACCTGCTATCCCCGTTTGAATAAGAAAATCTCATTTCAGTAGGCTTTTAAGTTTAAACTCTGCGTCGTAAGCGTGTCTCTTAATAGGAGCCATTTTGGGGTCTTTACATAAACAAACAATTGGAAATGAAACGGCACGCCTCGCGCAGTCATATCCCAGCATGCACCGCGCGCTTCTCCTTCTTCTACAGGGGCGGCTGCTTACTGTAGAAGAAGAATGAAAATGAAGACGGGGGAAAATGAAGTCGGCAGCTGCTTACCGTAGTTGCGATTGATTGAAACTTTTACCTGTTGGAGGCTCAATATTGGTCCATATATAAGGCGCACCAGATTATAAGGCGCACTTGTCAGCTTTTGACAAAATTGGAGGTTTTTAGGTGCGCCTTAAAGTGCGGAAAATACGGTAAGTGTATGGATGTTTAAGGGCTTCATAGGCAGAATAGAGCGGCTCACATGGGCTCCATTGTAAGAACACTTTTGATCGCATTTATTTAATATTTAGAATGCGTTAAAAACAACACATCCGTCGTCATGTCTTTCATAATGATTGTGAACAGAACAGAAAGATTAATTCAATCTCTCATTAGTATCTGAAACCCAAAGAGTTCTGATATGTTAGTTTTGTTACCTGAAGGTTTTTTTGAGGACCAAGGCACGACACACAGTCCGGAATCCGTTCCCCACTTTGTCAGGTTGTTCTCCTGAATCTGCTCCATCAGAACATGTTAGCTTCATTTATTAACAATATTATTTCTTTACAATCACCGCTCGCTCTGTGTTGTGACCCACCTTGGCTAAAGACCGATATGTTTCCATCAGCAGTGAATGTCGCCAGCTGATTGGTCCCCTCAGGCCGGCAGAGGAACGTCACCTGGTTGACCGCTGAGCTCAGCTGCACCTCAAAGGAACACATGGGAGGAGGGACCACAGTCTGCCTGAAGGTGGTCACCAGGACCTTATCTGGAGGAGGGTTAGAACTATCAACCTTTCCTCCGCTTCCTCTCATCCCATTGGTTCTCACCTCCATCAATTACAGCCACGTTGGCGTTATCCGTAGCATCCAGCCCCGGGCTCCTCTCTGTCGTCCAACCCCAGTCGTAGGTGAGGCTGCCCCAGTCACGAGTCACCAAATGGAGCCGCAGGGGCCGCTCGGGGTCCCAGCACACGCACGCCGGAGCTTTTTGGGGGTCTTTGCCAAAGTCCAAGCTCTGCTTAAGGTACCAGTGGTAGTTACCCACCGTCCACAGCTGGACTGCCGGAAGAAGACAGACATTAGTCGCTTTTTGTCTTCTGCACCGGACACTGGACTGGACTCACCACAAGTGTTGACGTGTCCGTGCTCCCCCGCTGTCAAATCCTCTAACCAGATTGCAAGGACAGTGGAGTCATTGTTCCACAGCAGCTCCTTCACCTGCAAGAAAAATATCATCATCATGGATCTTGAATTGTCATTATTAAGAAGCACAGTTGACATGAATCTGACAGGTGTGAAAGTTAGCATTAGCACACAAGAGGCAAGAAGGATCCGGCGCCTTGAATGTTATGCAATATCTATTGATGGGTGCTCACGCCCACTGGAATAGGCTCCGCCCCCCTGACCCTAAACCGGTTAGGTGGTCTCGAAGTCAACCTGCCTTGGCCTGGTCTTTGTTGAGTGGCAGCGTGAAGTCTCCGTGCAGCAGGCCGTTCTTTTCCATGAAGACCACACTGTGCTTGTTGGGGTGGCGCTGGGTGCTCGCCATCAGGCTGCCGGAGGGTCTGAAACATGGAGACTCCTTCACATGGGTTGACTGGGAACAGTCCAGGAGGGCGATCCTCACACGTCTGCTAATATAATGCCACCTCAACTTAAAACCTCTAAAGGCTTAGTGGCCACATGCGTGGACAGCACCTTTTAGCTCTTATTTCCAAAATTGTGTACACTACTGAATTGGGGTCTTATGGCCACTTATGTGGACAGTTATACTGCCATCTGTTGGTGTCAGAAGAGTATAACATACAATGGATTTTGGGAAAAAAAGTGTAAAAATAAGAATTAGCATGTCACTAAACATGAAGTACACGTTTGTGTACTTATGGACTAAGTACATCATATCAAAAGATAATTCTTAGTTTTTATTCCAATAAGCCCAAATAGCAAAGAGAAATTAAAAAAAACATGTAAACAAACAGCTCGGGCCTTAAGAGGTTTTAAAAGGGGAACTGCTTTTGCTTATCGTTCACAATGCTCATGAGAGACCAGAAGACAAAAAGCTTCTTTTTTTTTGCATTATAAAAAATCTCGTTCTAGGTGGTAAGCAATGCAGCTAATAGGAGCAATCAATTCTGCCTCTAAGTCACTTTAAAAATGCATTCAAAAACAGTGAACAATCCTTCATTTACGTTCTGTAACCTAAGCTGTTGTGACATTGTTATTGTTTAAGCTAACCCGGAGGAACACTTTTTCTAGTGTAGTAACACATTGTCTTATGACAGCATGCTATTATTTACCATGAATTGATTAACGTGGACCCCTACTTAAACAAGTTGAAAAACTTATTGGGGTGTTACCATTTAGTGGTCAATTGTACAGAATATGTAATGTACTGTGCAATCTACTAATAAAAGTTTCAATCAATCAATGCGACGGTGTTAGCTGTAAGCGCGCTACTGCGTGAACAGCTAAATAGCTTTTGAGTTTGTAATGCACAACAATGCGATAGGACACCACTCTGTACACTGCAAAAAGTCAGTGTTCAAAAACAAGAAAAAAAAATACCAAAATTAGGTGTATTTTATTCGAACTAAGCAAAATTATCTGCCAATAGAACAAGAAAATTCAGCTTGTCAAGACTTTCCAAAACATGCAAAATTAGCTAACCTCAATTAACCCAAAAATGCCTTAAAATAAGTATATTCTCACTAATAACAAGTGCACTTTTCTTGGTAGAAAAAAAAAGAGACCTTTTTGCTCAATATGTTGAAAAATATTCTTAAATCAAGTAAATGCTAGTGCCATTATCTTGACATAATGATATGCGCTCGGCATCATGGTTTTGTTTCATGCTTGAAGTGAGAAATTATTACTTTAAAAAAAAAGTTTTATACTTGTGAGTGTAAATGACACAGCTTTGCAACAGTTGATATTCTAATTTCAAGCATGTTTTACTCAATATAGGTCATAAAATCTCAGCAACAAGCTGTAATATCTTACTGAGATAATTTAAGACCAAAACCCTTAAAACAAGTGAAACACTAACATAAAATCTGCTTGAAATTGTAACTAATATTGACACTGTTGTTGATAATATTCATTTTTGTTTCACTACTTTTGGTTTGTTCTGTGTCGTGTTTTTGTCTCCTCTCAATTGCTCTGTTTATTGCAGTTCTGAGTGTTGCTGGGTCGGGTTTGGTTTTGGAATTGGATTGCATTGTTATGGTATTGCTGTGTATCGTTTTGTTGGATTGATTAATTAAAAAAAAAAAAGGAAAATAAATAAATTTAAAAAAAATAGATTTTTGAAAAATGAGAATCGATACTGAATCGCACAACGTGAGAATCGTGATTTAAATTTGAATCGATTTTTTCCCACACCCCTATTGTTTTCCTTACAATATTTGACTAAAAGAAAGTTGTTTTTTTTAAAAGGCATATTACGTGTTAAAATCGTGCTGTTTTAGGCAGAGCCAAGCACTGATTGAATTGATTTCTATTCAATGGTAGATGTTGATTTGAGATCCAAGTGTTTTCGTTAAGGGCTCCGTCATAGAACCGATTAAGGTCGTACGTTGAGGTATTCCTGTATAAAGCTTTAAAAAAAGCGTTCCTCACTTCCAGCACAGTGCCTGCTCCAGGCCGTCGACGGGCTCACTGGTGGCCTGCAGGACGCCTTCTCTGTTCCACACTCGGACCTTCCGGGCTCCGGTTTGAGGACAGACGGCGCTGACGGCAAACAGCTGTCCGTCACCTCGCCACGTCACCCGAGGCCTGCGGTCGTCCCATTCAGGAGCGGGCTTGACTTCCTGCAAGTATGTCCACACACTCAAGTTAGGTGACCATCCATACAGCTGCTGTATGGGGAGCTGCTATCTGCCCATTTGATTTACTTAAAAGTTAAAGTACCAACGATTGTCACACACACACACTAGGTGTGGCGAAATTATTCTCTGCATTTAACCCATCACCCTTGATCAGCCCCTGGGAGGTGAGGGGAGCAGTGAGCAGCAGCGGTGGCCGTGCCCGGGAATCATTTTTGGTGATTTAACCCCCAATTCCAACCCTTGATGCTGAATGCCAAGCAGGAAGGTAATGGGTCCCATTTTTATAGTCTTTGGTATGACTCGGGGTTTGAACTTTATTTGACTTGTACATAATTGTAAATAATTTGTCTTAATAAATAGTACGTTCATACCTGTGAGACAAATAGTCTCACAGGTATGAATCCAGCAGAAATCAAGCAGGAAGATGCTTTGACAAGACGTGACGTACTGAAAAATAGGCATTTTAGGGCTATTTATGGGTGCATGCATTATTTTTTAATAACTGTATAATATACTGTACTTTAGGGGTGTGAATCTTTGCGCACCACACGGTTCGATTCAAAGCGATTTTCGATTTAATATCAATACTTTTGAATCACATTGGGTGCCAGTTCTATGATTAACTAAATTTTTCCATAAAATACATAAACCGCTCTGATAAATTTCTATATAACTTAAAAGAAAACCGGTTTTGTTCAATAAAATTCAACCCAAACATTTACCGGTAATAATGTCAAATACAAATACGGCAACAACCTACTCAGTGGCCTAGTGGTTAGAGTGTCCGCCCTGAGATCGGTAGGTTGTGAGTTCAAACCCCGGCCGAGTCACACCAAAGACTATACAAATGGGACCCATTACCTCCCTGCTTGACACTCAGCATCAAGGGTTGGAATTGGGGGTTAAATCACCAAAAATGATTCCCGGGCATGGCCACCGCTGCTGCTCACTGCTCCCCTCACCTCCCAGGGGGTGATCAAGGGGATGGGTCAAAGGCAGAGGACAAATTTCACCACACGTAGTGTGTGTGTGACAATTATTGGTACTTTAACTTAACTTTAACAAGAGAAGTATCCAACACTTCTCTTTTCTAAAGTAAATATGTAGAGCAGATATGATCATCTACATCAACAATATGATTTGCCTGAGTAACTGGACAGGACAGATTGAAAAAATTAAAAATAAATGTTTTTATAAATCCATTTTTTACTTTTTTTAATCAATTAAGAATCGTTACAAATAAAAATCGCAATTCATTCGAATATCGATTTTTTTTGACACCGCTACTGTACATGGACATACAACAATATTGTAAATACAAAACATGACGTGTGTCAAAGAAAAAAAAGAGACCTGAGTCTTTCTCTGTGCAGCTTGTTTGCCCTCCGAGCCGTGGAACTGAGTCTCCTTCTTGCCCCAGCCCACCGTGATGAACTTTCCTGCGTCGTAAGAGATTCTATTATTTCTTGTTTTTAACCGTCACACATGCACAAGTACAAGGTAACAAAATGCTGTATGGCATATAGAAGTGCAGTACACATGTCAGGGTTTCCCAAACATTTATTCTTACATGTGAAAAATGTTGGAACCACACAGGTAAAAATTATTGTAACTGTAACAGATAATTGTCTTCCACAAGAAAATAAAACATTTGAGTTTGGGATCTGAGCAACAGGCTTCCATAGATAGGCAGCGCACGCATGCACACAAAGTAGTAGTAGGTAGTACAAAATCAATATTCGTTTCCACAACGTTTGGTGACTATATGCCTGTAAATAAAAATGCATTTGCTGTTTTATGTAAATTTTGTTCCGTTAAAATCTCTTTGAACAACTTTAAAACGATTACAATGCTAATTTTAGTTAGCCTGTTGCTGGGCTCGTCCATTACATGTTAGCATTAAGCTAGAAGCATAAGAACCAACCTTTGTCCTGTATACCGTATTTTTCGGACTATAAGTCACTCCGGAGTATAAATCGCACCGGCCGAAAATGCATAATAAAGAAGGAAAAAAACATATAAGTCGCACTGGAGTATAAGTCGCATTTTTTGGGGAAATGTATTTGATAAAACCCAACACCAAGAAAAGACATTTGAAAGGAAATTTAAATAAATAAAGAATAGTGAACAACATGCTGAATAAGTGTACGTTATATGAGGCATAAATAACCAACTGAGAACGTGCATGGTATGTTAACGTAAAATATTATGGTAAGAGTCATTTAAATAACTATAACATATAGAACATGCTATACGTTTACCAAACAATCTGTCACTCCTAATCGCTAAATCCCATGAAATCTTATACGTCTAGTCTCTTACGTGAATGAGCTAAATAATATTATTTGATATTTTACGGTAATGTGTTAATAATTTCACACATAAGTCGCTCCTGAGTATAAGTCGCTATGAAAAAAACTGATTTATAGTCCGAAAAATACGGTAGTTGTATACAGTATTTACTGTAGTGTCGATTTAACATGTGCACTTCACATGTACTTTACTTTGAGTGCTTAGTTTTACAGTAACTTCATTGTGGAAACTATCAATAAACAACCCCAAGTTGGACGTTTTTCAGATATAATTTAAAAAGGACTGTTTATCTAGCAGCCAAACCATATTCAGTCAATAAACTAAGGATGTACAAAGTTACATTGTAGTAATACAATAAGCAGATACTAATAACACAGATTTTGTCTTTAAATATATGTATAACCGTTTTTGTTCTTCAAAAAAAAAATACATGCAACATATCCAATTATACAATGATGTCACATGCTCACCTTCCAATCTGTGGGAATACTGCATGTAAAAAAATATACAGTGAGTAACTATACAACTTTACATACAGTAGGGAAGGGATTCATATGGCCTCATTCCCGGGTGGACCTCGCGTGAGAGGGGGGTTAATCATTTTGCAATGCATTTGGCTGAAAATGATGGAAAGCGCCACTCTATATAGAAAAGGATGCTGTGGTCAAAGTTGTAATTGCCACAAAACATACAGTACATAGATATATTCAACACTCTTATGCCATCTGGCGGCAAATTCGTCACGTTTTATGTGTGAGACGAATGGGGCCGCATGAATCCCCTTCCTACTGTATTGTTCAGGGGTGTCAAACTCATCTAACATCAGGGGCCACATGGTGGAAAATCTATTCCCAAGTGGGCCAGACTGGTAAAATCCTGGCATGATAACTTAGACATAAAGACAACTTCGGGTTGTTTTCTTCTGCCGAAAATTTAATTCCAGTTCTTATGTGTCTTGTACATGTTAAAGCAGTGTTTTTCAACCTTTACTGAGCCAAGGCACATTGTTTTCATTGAAAAAAATCTCGAGGCACATCACCAGCAGAAAACATTAAAAAATGAAATTCAGCAGCCGATATTGACAGTAAAAAGTCGTTCTCGCAATTGTTGGATATGAATTCAAACCATAACCAAGCATGCATCACTATAGCTCTTGTCTCAAAGAAGGTGTACTGTCACGACCTGTCACATCACGCCCTGACTTATTTGGACTTTTTTAGTGTTTTCCTGTGTGTTTTAGTTGTAGTCTTGCGCTCCTATTTTGTTGTTGTCATGTCATGTACGAATGTACATTGTGGACGCTGTCTGCTGCTCCACACGCTGTAAGTCTTTGCTGTCGTCCAGCATTCTGCATTTGTTTACTTTGCAGCCAGTTCAGTTTTAGCTTCGTTTTTACATAGCCTACCCTAAGCTTCAATGCCTTTTCTTAGCGGCACTCGCCTTTTGTTTATTTTTGGTTTAAGCATTAGATACCTTTTTACCTGCACACAGCCTCCCGCTATCATCTGCCTATTGTGATCACGACAAACCATGTTCCCCGACATCTAAAAAGCAATTAGCTACTTGCTGCCACCTACCGATATGGAAGAGTATTACACGGTTACTCTGCCGAGCTCTAGACAGCACAGACACTAAACAACGGCACATTTGCGGATTATAATTACTGGTTTGCAAAAAATATTTTTAACCCAATTAGGTGAAATTACATAATCTCCCAAGGCACACCAGACAATATCTCACGGTACACTAGTGTGCCGCGGCACAGTGGTTGAAAAACACTGTGTTAAAGAATGGACAATAATAAAGAATCCTGATCCTTTGTTTAAAAATAGACCAAACACAACCCTAATTTAAACTAATCTCGCGGGCCGGATAAAACCTGTTTAGCCTGCAGGTCGTACATTTGACACCCCTGGTATGGATGGTTGCATTGACCCAATGTATAGAGTGCTAAGATAATATGGAAATACTTACATTCTAATTTACAGAATAATATATCAACTATATGCTTTTTAATGAAAGCCACTGTACCTTCACCAAAGTCATCCTGGTGAATTGCAAACTCGGTGATGGGTTCAAAGTTTTTTGTCATCATGATGATTGTTTCCTGACCTGCGAGATGTAAAATATTATGAATAATTAAGATATTCTATTTACATTGTTTGTGTGTGTGTGACATGCTGACCAGTCGTGAGAATCACCAGCTCTTCGTCGGGACTCCAGCTCATGGATGTCAGGCCGCTATCGACGCTGCCAACACACTCCAGCTGTACAAAGGCAGGAAATGAAAGTAAGCACCGGTCGGCCCACCATCGGAACACTCTGATTTGCAACACACCTGACAGGTGTTGAGGTTAAAGAGGACGACATCTCCGCCGGCGGTGGCCAAACACGCCGACTCAACTTCCGCCAGGTCCTGCAGCCCGACCACGGATCCGCTGCCGTCCTGCGGGAGGAATCCATCCGCCGTCAGGGAGGCCTCGGTCGCGACCTGCATGGCCAGAAAGGAGAGTTTGATGAAGAAGTCACCGTGACAACACGGCTATCACGGCTCAGGTCTTACCTGTCCTGTTTGAGGGTTGAACTCTGTGATGGAGTACTGGGAGGCGACCAGTAGCGTTCCAGTGTCAACCCGCACCGACAAACACTGCGGAGAGCCGGGGCCCTGCAGCGCTGAGGTCTGCAGGCTCTTCAGCAACTTTAAGTTCCTCATTTGAACTACAATGAAAATGTTTTGATGAGGGACACCATATTCCTGCACAATCTCACAAGAACAAATACTAGGTATGTGTGTATTCGCCGCATTTTCACCGGTTTGAATAATCCATAACTTTAATACTCATCACAGGAAAATGATACCTATATCACTGGGATCATCTTTACAAGACCGGTCTGATAATACTAGTTTGACGCATACTTGCCAACCCTCCCGATTTTCCCGGGAGAGTCCCGAATTTCAGTGCCCCTCCCAAAAATCTCCCGGGGCTACACCATCCTTCACTGGGCGCCGTTTCCGGCCGGACAAGAATAACGGTTACACCTCGAAGTCAAGCGCGGCAATCAGAACAGAAGAAGAAGACGAAGCAGAAGAAGAGACATGGCGACGACGAGTAAGAAGAAGAAGTACGCTTGCAAGTTCCAAAATGATTGGAAAAAATAATTTCAGTTCATCCAGGACAGTTCGAAGGGGAAGGGGTATGCTGCCTGCAAATTTTGTAGATCAGACTTCTCCATTGAACACGGTGGCCGAACGGATATAGTCGCTCATGAACGGTCAGAGAAGCACAAGGCTGCGGCAACGCAGCACCGGTCCCCGCCCAGTATTATGGGCCACTTTGCAAAATGGAGACCCGAGGGCCGTTTCGGTACGGGGGTTCCGGTTCGGAGGTGTACCGAACGAGTTTCCACACGGACATATTAAGTAGCGTAACGCACGTTGTGTAAACAATGCACATTGAGGCACAACACACGCCATGCTAGCAGGTAACGGGCTAGGATAGACTGACCATACATCCTCTTTTCACCGGACATGTCCTCTTTTGCGTAGCTGTCAGGACGGAGTTTCTTAAATGCCTCAAATGTCCGGCATTTTGAGTTAGGGTTGCGTGTATTTTCAATGTACGTTCAGGGTTAAGAAGGGGTTAAAAACAAAACAAATTGTGCGCACAGCGGCATTGGTGAGGGAGGGGCAGAGACAGAGAGAGTTATGATAAATCCGCATGCGTCGCCAGGCTCTGCTTTCTATCCATAGGTTTATCAGATTAAATTTTTTATTATCTATAGCAGGGGTGTCAAAAGTGTGCCCCGGAGGCCATTTGCGGCCCACAGCGAATGTTTTAAAGGCCCACGGCACATTCTAAAAATACTATTAAAAAAAAAAAAAAACATAACAAAAGTGAAATAAAAAAGCTTAAAGGTTAAATGTAATTTAGAAAAAGTTGCAATGTTGACTAATAAAACAAAGCTGGGTTTTTTTCTTTCAAACTGTCGTTGCTCAAAACATAATATTGAATCAAAATCAATGTTATTATGAATTATTGACCTACCCAAGGTTCCCATTACTTCACATCAAATATTCCACTAAGAAAAATATTTTTGGTGGACGATTTTGCAAATTTGGTAAATAAATAACGCAAAAATTTATATTTTGTTGTTTTCTTACTGTATCGAAAATGAACCGAACCATGACCTCTAAACCGAGGTAGTACCGAACCGAAATTATTGTGTACCGTTACACCCCTAATATATATATATATATATATACATATATATATGTATATATATATGTATATATACATATATATATGTATATATATATATATACACACACATATATATATATATATATATGTATGTATATATATATATATATATATACACACCTTTTGAATATCTCCCTAATTCTGAGGTCTCAAGGTTGGCAGGTATGGGGACACCATATTCCTGCACAATCTCACAAGAACAAATACTAGGTATATGTGTATTCGCCGCATTTTCACCGGTTTGAATAATCCATAACTTTAATACTCATCACAGGAAAATGATACCTATATCACTGGGATCATATTTACAAGACCGGTCTGATAATGATTGCAGCCCTTTGAGACACTTGTGATTTAAGGCTATATAAATAAACATTGATTGATTGATTGATTGATTGATAATACTGGTTTGACGTATGTAGTAAATGAATTCATCTTAGAAATTGTACACATACCTAACTTGTAACATCGACTGAACAGAAGTGTAAATATCATACCATAAAAACTTTATTTATAAAGCCCTTTAAAAACAACCACAGTTTAAAAACAAAGGGCTGTGCCTCCGCAAAAAGCAGAGAAGTAAATACTAAAATATATCATTTAGGTCAAATATACTGCATAGGTGACAGACACCACTCCATTAAGTCGTAAAAAAGGAAGGCTAGCTTACATTTTAGCTTGTTTTTTTTTTTGCCATTATCAAATCGACTGTAATGTAACAATTAGCTCCCCGTTTCTGTTAGGTGTTTTAATAAGTATGAGAATTAAAAACAAAACACTCACCGACAAGAGCAGTTGTTGACGTGAAGCAAAAGTAAAATCATCAACAACACCCATGTGGCGGTGTCGCGCCGGCAACCTTTAACCCCTGGCGCGTCTCACGAGATGGCTGCATGTCGCCCCCTGGCGTCTTGGAGGCGACACGGCGGCTGTTCAACGACGACAATGTCGACGTGACTTATAAATTACGTTTTATTAAAACATTTTGTACGTTAAAAATGTGTTAATAATTAGATTGGTTGTATTGTGAATATGTTTTACGAAAAAGACAGCTGTGTATTTTTATTTAGATTTTAATATTTCGTTGTTTAAAAACAGTATGCATGGCAACTTACATTAAATGTGTATTTATTTATTTATTTTATTTTTTTATTGAACAACAACCATACATTTATAAAGCACACAAAAGTCAAGGCACTTTCAACATCAGCGAAACATGTCAAGGAAAGAAAACAAAGCAAATACAGATAGAGTATTAAATAATAATCAAAAATATGAAGGAAAAAAAAGGACAAAAAGGGCTACCTAAATCACTTTAAATGTTTTTAACTAAGATATACATTCAAGGGATTTTGTACTCTTAATCATCCTCCAAGATTTGATTGATAATTGTAACCCATTAAGCCAGGGGTGTCCAAACTTACACACGAAAAAAATTAAAGCATGCGGGGGTCATTTTGATTTTTTTCATTTTCAAATCATAACAAAATATATAAATATAAAGGGTCTCAGTCATTAAAATGTTAAAAATAAGTCAAATTAGTATTATTTTTATTTATTTAAACGCTTACAGTAAATCTCTATATCAACTTCAAGTTGATATAACGTTTAAAAAAAAGGTTTTATGCCTTTTCTGTCAGAAAACTTTGTTTTTTATAGTAAAACTGAAATATGCAGTATTTTCCCCACCACCCAAAACATTCAGAAAGCAATGTTTGATGTGAAGTAATTGAAACCCTAAAAAGATCAATAATGCAGGACACCATTCATTATTATTTTTGATCAATCACAGTGAAAAGATAAATAAAATCTCATTAAATATATTTGGGATCCAAAAGGTCCCCTACTCATACAGTGATACATTTTTATCATATATTTGTTTTACTTTCAACACTTAAATTACGAGATCAACTTCAGATATATCTGTCCTGTTTGTTTTATGCTCTTATGTCAAAGAAAACATTGTTTTTATATGGCAACCACACAATATATGCAATATTTTCCACATAAAACATTTTAAAGCGAAATATTTGAAGTAATTGGAGCCTTTAATAGGTAAATTATTGATTATAACATTGAATTTACATTTTTTTTATTTTTTTTTTGAGCAATGGCAAAAAAAGCAAAATAAAGAAAGACAAAAGAAAAACAAACAGCCTGCGTGGCACCTTTGTGTCAACATTGCAACTTTTCCTCTTTAGATTTCACCTCATTCCACTTTTTTTAATGTTTATTTTTAATTTTTGCAATAGCATTTCCAGAATGTGTGGCGGGCCGCTAAACAATTAGCTGCGGGCCGCAAATGGCCCCTGTGCCGCACTTTGGACACCCTTGCATTAAGCCAATTAGAAAATGTAAGCCTTACTTTCATAAATCTACATTTATGTAGACATTTTTTTGCCTGGAGCGTAATAATGTGGACAAACATTTCTATGTTACAGTCTATAAAAATACCAAATTTGATCTCTTCTATAGAGAATGGGGACATCTCCACACCCTTGTCTCTGAGTCTCAGCCAATCTCTGATCTCCTCCCAAAACACATGCACTGTGTCACATTCCACAAACAGATGATTGACATCCTCTAGTCTACAGCTGTGGTCCCCAACCACCGGCGCCGGTCCGTGACGCATTTGCTACCGGGCCGCACAGAGACATTAAATAATTTATAACCGACTGCATTTTCTCCTACTTAACTTTCGCCAGTCCCACCAGAGACACCAATAAACTTGTCCATATATGTATTATAAAACTCCTAATAGGAAGTCGCCATTTGCTATATTTGTTACATCTTTGTCACATGGGACAATGCACAATAATAAACATAAAATGTAGAGGTGCCAAATTGTAGCCAAAAGCTAGGTTCCATCTGCAGTCCGCGACAGGTTGATGACCTAAGATCAGGGCAGATCAGGAACAAAGTGACCATAGGAGTTAATGTACATAAGGCAGATGGAGAAGTGCTAAATTGTTGCATATAATAATTGTGCTGAAGGAAAAAAAATCACTTCTCCTTTGGCCTAGTAAGTTAAAGTGCTGGTATTATTGCACATCGTCCTATTACATAAGTAGTTAGCAATAACGGATGTATTGACACGTGCAAAATTGGACCAAAAAGCTAACATCAGTGTATCTACGTATGAAATATTGCACAAAATGTGAATACATAACTGTGGAGGGGGGCGTGGTCTGCGGGCCTGCCGCGGAGCAGGGTGTGTAAGGACTAAAAGTTGGTGTGTAACCAAAATAAAGCAGTGTCCAA